>NC_069504.1:212531475-212641475 GCF_027579735.1 Bombina bombina | reverse complement strand
GACTTATGGCAAACGGTCCCTAAGGTGGAGGGAGCAGTCTCTACCCTAGCTAAGCGTACAACTATCCCAGTCGAGGACAGTTGTGCTTTCCTAGATCCAATGGATCAAAAGTTAGAGGGTTACCTTAAGAAAATGTTTATTCAACAGGGTTTTATTCTCCAGCCTCTTGCATGCATTGCCCCTGTCACTGCTGCTGCGGCCTTCTGGTTTGAGTCTCTGGAAGAGGCTCTACAGGTAGAAACCCCTTGGATGATATACTTGACAAGCTTAAAGCTCTTAAGCTAGCCAATTCATTTGTTTCTGACGCCGTTGTTCATTTAACCAAACTAACGGCTAAGAACTCAGGTTTTGCTATTCAAGTGCGTAGGGCGTTATGGCTTAAATCCTGGTCAGCTGACGTTACTTCAAAGTCTAAGCTTCTCAACATTCCCTTCAAGGGGCAGACCCTATTCGTGCCCGAACTGAAGGAGATCATTTCTGATATTACTGGAGGAAAAGGTCACGCCCTTCCTCAGGATAGGTCCAACAAATTAAGGACCAAACAGACTAATTTTCGTGCCTTTCGAAACTTCAAGACTGGCGCAGCATCAACTTCCTCTAATACAAAACAAGAGGGAAATTTTGCCCAGTCCAAGCCGGTCTGGAGACCTAACCAGGCTTGGAACAAAGGAAGGCAGTCCAAAAAGCCTGCTGCTGCCTCTAAGACAGCATGAAAGATCAGCCCCCGATCCGGTAACGGATCTAGTAGGCGGCAGACTTTCTCTCTTCACCCAGGCTTGGGCAAGAGATGTCCAGGATCCCTGGGCATTGGAAATTGTGTCCCAGGGGTATCTTCTGGACTTCAAAGCTTCTTCCCCAAAAGGAAGATTTCACTTCTCACAATTATCTGCAAACCAGATAAAGAGAGAGGCATTCTTACATTGTGTTCAATACCTCCTAGTTATGGGAGTGATCCACCCAGTTCCAAAGGAGGAACAGGGACAAGGCTTCTATTCAATCTGTTTGTGGTTCCCAAGAAAGAGGGAACCTTCAGACCAATCTTAGATCTCAAGATCCTAAACAAATTTCTCAGGGTCCCATCCTTCAAAATGGAGACTATTGGAACCATCCTACCTATGATCCAGGAGGGTCAATATATGACTACCGTGGACTTAAAGGATGCTTATCTTCACATTCCGATACACAGAGATCATCATCGGTTTCTCAGGTTCGCCTTCCTAGACAGGCATTACTAGTTTGTAGCTCTTCCCTTTGGGTTAGCTACGGCACCAAGAATCTTTACGAAGGTTCTGGGGTCACTTCTGGCGGTCCTAAGGCAGTGGGGTATAGCAGTAGCCCCTTACCTAGACAACATTCTTATACAGGCGTCGAATTTTCAAATTGCCAAGTCCCATACGGACATTGTTCTGGCATTCCTGAGGTCTCATGGGTGGAAAGTGAATGAAGAAAAGAGTTCTCTATCCCCTCTCACAAGAGTTTCCTTCCTGGGAACTCTGATAGATTCTGTAGAAATGAAGATTTACCTGACAGAGGCCAGGTTGTCAAAACTTCTAAATTCCTGCCGTGTTCTTTATTCTACTTCTCGCCCTTCAGTGGCTCAGTGTATGGAAGTAATCGGCTTAATGGTAGCGGCAATGGACATAGTGCCGTTTGCCCGCCTACATCTCAGACCACTGCAACTCTGCATGCTCAGTCAGTGGAATGGGGATTACACAGATTTGTCCCCTCTACTAAATCTGGATCAAGAGACCAGGGATTCTCTTCTCTGGCAGCTATCTCGGGTCCATCTGTCCAAAGGTATGACCTTCCGCAGGCCAGATTGGACAATAGTAACAACAGATGCCAGCCTTCTGGGCTGGGGTGCAGTCTGGAACTCCCTGAAGGCTCAGGGATTGTGGACTCAGGAGGAGGCACTCCTTCCGATAAACATTCTGGAACTAAGAGCTTGGCCTCAGCTAGCTGCGGTCAGGTTCATCAGATTTCAGTCGGACAACATCACGACTGTAGCTTACATCAACCATCAAGGGGGAACAAGGAGTTCCCTAGCAATGTTGGAGGTTTCAAAGATAATTCTATGGGCAGAGATTCACTCTTGCCATCTATCAGCTATCCATATCCCAGGAGTAGAGAACTGGGAGGCGGATTTTCTAAGTCGACAGACTTTTCATCCGGGGGAGTGGAAGCTCCATCCGGAGGTATTTGCACAGTTGATTCAACTTTGGGGCAAACCAGAACTGGATCTCATGGCGTCTTTTCAGAACGCCAAGCTTCCTTGTTACGGATCCAGGTCCAGGGATCCCAAGGCAGCACTGATAGATGCTCTAGCAGCGCCTTGGTCCTTCAACCTGGCTTATGTGTTTCCACCGTTTCCTCTGCTCCCTCGTCTGATTGCCAAGATCAAGCAGGAGAGAGCATCAGTGATTTTGATAGCACCTGCGTGGCCACGCAGGACTTGGTATGCAGATCTGGTGGACATGTCATCCTTTCCACCATGGACTCTGCCGCTGAGATAGGACCTTCTACTTCAGGGTCCTTTCAACCATACAAATCTAATTTCTCTGCGTCTGACTGCTTGGAGATTGAACGCTTGATTTTATCAAAGCGTGGTTTCTCCGAGACGGTCATTGATACCTTAATACAGACGCGAAAGCCTGTCACCAGGAAAATCTATCATAAGATATAGTGTAAATATCTTCATTGGTGTGAATCCAAGGGTTACTCATGGAGTAAAGTCAGGATTCCTAGGATATTATCCTTTCTCTAAGAAGGATTGGAGAAGGGTTTGTCAGCTAGTTCCTTAAAGGGACAGATTTCTGCTCTGTCTATTCTTTTGCACAAACGTCTGGCTGAGGTTCCAGATGTTCAGGCGTTTTGTCAGGCTCTGGTTAGAATCAAGCCTGTGTTTAAACCTGTTGCTCCGCCATGGAGTTTAAATTTAGTTCTTAAAGTTCTTCAAGGGGTTCTGTTTGAACCTTTGCATTCCATAGATATTAAGCTCTTATCTTGGAAAGTTCTGTTTTTAGTAGCTATCTCCTCGGCTCGAAGAGTCTCGGAGTTATCTGCTTTACAATGTGATTCCCCTTATCTCGTTTTCCATGCAGATAAGGTAGTGTTACGTACCAAACCTGGTTTTCTACCCAAGGTGGTATCTAATAAGAATATCAATCAGGAGCTTGTTGTTCCGTCACTGTGTCCTAATCCTTCTTCAAAGAAGGAACGTCTATTACACAATCTTGATGTGGTTCGTGCTTTAAAGTTTTACTTACAAGCTACTAAAGATTTTCGTCAAACATCTGCATTGTTTGTTGTCTACTCTGGACAGAGGAGAGGCCAAAAGGCTTTGGCAACTTCTCTTTCTTTTTGGCTAAGAAGTATAATTCGCTTAGCTTATGAGACTGCTGGCCAGCAGCCTCCTGAAAGAATTACATCTCACTCTACTAGAGCGGTAGCTTCCACATGGGCTTTTAAGAATGAGGCTTCTGTTGAACAGATTTGTAAGGCGGCGACTTGGTCTTCACTTCATACTTTTTCTAAATTCTACAAATTTGATACTTTTGCTTCTTCGGAGGCTATTTTTGGGAGAAAGGTCTTACAGGCAGTGGTGCCTTCCGTTTAAGCGCCTGCCTTGTCCCTCCCTTCATCCGTGTCCTATAGCTTTGGTATTGGTATCCCACAAGTAATGGATGATCCTTGGACTGGATACACCTTACAAGATAAAACAAAATTTATGCTTACCTGATAAATTTATTTCTCTTGTGGTATATCCAGTCCACGACCCACCCTGTCATTTTAAGGCAGGTGTTTTTTATTTTTAAACTACAGTCACCACTGCACCCTATAGTTTCTCCTTTCTCTTGCTTGTCTTCGGTCGAATGACTGGAGGTGGCAGTTAGGGGAGGAGCTATATAGACAGCTCTGCTGTGGGTGATCCTCTTGCAGCTTCCTGTTGGGAAGGAGAATATCCCACAAGTAATGGATGATCCATGGACTGGATACACCACAAGAGAAATAAATTTATCAGGTAAGCATAAATTTTGTTTTTATGCGATAACCTTTCATACATCTTTTAATTATTAGTTTATGCGCCATTCCACAAATACCCTTCCTTTTGCATATATATATATATATATATGTATATATACACACATAGAGGTTTGTGCCTTTTAAAAAAAAATCATGTTAGTAAAAATTGTGAGTTTAGTGGTCCCTGAGGTCCGAAAGGTTGGCGACCCCTGTTCTAGATCACTAGTTTTCAAACATGTCCTCAGGCCTCACTAACAGGCCAGAGATGGAGTCTGATAATAAAAAGCTTGCCGGCATGGTGAGAAATTATGCAAAATCTTTCGGATTTTTTTTTTAGACCTTATATTGTAATGTAGGTGTCTCTCATCCACATTTAAAACCCTTCATTGTGAGATACATATCTTTCAAATAAAAATTTGTGTTTCTAAGTAGGATAAAGATTAGACATGATTGTGGATCTGTGTGTTTAAAAATACTGATTATTAAATTGTTATTATTTAACTGAGCAGAATCAGACCTAACCCATCTTAATTAAGGAAAGCTAAGTTTCAGCAAAGGATTCCAAGAGAAAGAAGTATGTTTAAAGGGACATTGCACTGTAAAATTGTTCTCCCCTAATGTGTTTTTCTATTGATTTGTTGTACCAGCTGCAGAGTATCAAAATGTATTGGAAATTGCTACTTTATGTTTATTTTTGCACTGTTTTGGCTCTTTGGAACCACAACCCATTACAATTTGTATCACTCTATAAACATAAATGCTTTCTTATTTTATTTATTTACACACAGAACCCAATACTTAGGGCCCAGTGATCAAAATTTTGTCAGGGTAGACGTGAAAAGACTGCCAAGGGCTGCCCTGAGGGCATTATCTAAAAAAAAAGCTGTTTCTTTTTTGAAGAGGTCTCCCATAGAAATTGGGGAGACTCACTGGAAAGGGAAACTACGCTGGGGAGAGCAAAGTTAGTGCACTCTAAAAATTAAATCCTGCAGCCAATACAAATCAGATTACTTTGCTTTGAGTTTATAATACTATAAAATTGCCTCTATTTTTGTCTACCTGTGTTTCTCTTTTAGGGTAAATAGGGTTTTGCTTATTTTACAAAAGGAAAAACAATACACTTTGGGGGCTATCTATCAAGCTCCGAATGGAGCTTGATGCTCCGTGTTTCTGGCAGGCTCGCCAGAAACAGCAGTTATGAAGCAACGGTCACAAAGACCACCGCTCCATAACCTGTCCGCCTGCTCTGAGCAAGCGGACAGACATGGCCGGATTTCAACCCGATCAAGTACGATCGGGTTGATTGACACCTCCCTGCTGGCAGCCCATTGGCCGCGAGTCTGCAGGGGGCGGCGTTACACCAGCAGCTCTTGTGAGCGGCTGGTGCATTGCTGAATAAGGAGAGCGTATTGCTCTCCGTATTCAGCGAGGTCTGGCGGAACTGATCCGCCAGACTTTGTTAAATAGAGGCCTTTGCATTTCCTATTAAAAATACAAATTTCACATTGATTTTTGCATGTACAGTGTAGTTTTACTGCAATTTCTACTGTGCTCCTTAAATATTTTTTTATGCGTAATTTCAATGATTATTGGTTTTTCTATAAAATATGATTTTTGCAGAGATATTTTTTTTTCTAATTCAATTACACAATACAATATTATTGCATGTTTTTATTTCAATATTTAATTTTTTCATATTACATTTAGATTACATTTTTCTAGTGTAACGTATGTGTCACCTTTATAGAATAAACTGCCTTTATAGAATTAGTTCATAGAACTAGTGGGCTTTCTTAGAAAATCTCACAAGCCCAGAGAGGTTTATAGAATTGGACCCTGAGGGCCCAATGATCTAAAGGCCTCTAGGTTGGCAAGAATATTTAAGAATGCTCGTCAGTACTTCTGTTTCCTTGGTGGAATGATCTGAAGCCAAATTACACAGGAATTATATTACATATGCACAGTGTAAATCGGAAATTAAGTACACGGGATGTGCAAAAAACACATAGGCATTCATACTTTTAAGTACAAAATACAAAGCGTAATTGTTGTTTTTTTCCAATGGCATGGAGAGTCCAAGAATCCATTCAATTACTAGTGGGAATTCAACTCCTGGCCACCAGGTGGAGGCACAGAACACACCAGCAAAGCTTCAAGTATCCTCCCACTACCCACAATCCCCAGTCATTCTTTGCCTGTGTAACATTGTAGGTGATATGTGAAAAAGGTGTCTGAAGAAATCAAGTTGTTAAAGGGACAGTTTACTCAAAAAATGTCTCCCCTTTAATTTGTTCCCAATGATTCACTTTACCTGCTGGAGTGTATTAAATTGTTTACAAGTATTTCCATTAGCCTTATAATGGCATTTGAAATAGTTTATTTGGCCTGTGGTATCCCCACCCATCCTAAAAGTTTTTGGTCTCGAGGACAAGCTGTGTTAACACAGCCAGTAGAAGAAATTACACTCCCAGTGGGTTATAGAAGAGATAAGGTAATAAAATGTTAATTTTCCATTGTTCTCTCCAAGTACTGGTGATTGGTTTATGGACAGATATAAGATAAAGAAGCAGGTGATATGTACACAATGTGATAAAGTAATGAGATCTGATTATACCTACAAGCTCAACCCATTTTATTAGGTTGTGGCTTCAAACCACAAAATCAGCTAATTCATATACACAAATAAGCCTTAAAAAAGCAAATCTTATACATTTTATACTCTGCAACTGGAAAAACAAGTAATTGGAAAAACATTAAGGTAAAAACTATTTTATAGTATACTGTCCCTTTAATCCTTTAATGGGTACTTTTCCCTGCAAGCACAGATTGGGGTTATGCTGTGTCCATGTAATTCTCTTTAGTAAGAGTAATGGTGACTTTTAGCAGTTGGAAGACCGTGAGGTGGTCTCTGCTTACTTTCCAACATTTTTGCTACCCCTATATAGAAAACCAGGGCTGGTTACTCTGTTTTTCTTTATCTACAGGTCTATGTCAGTGAGGATTCTGTCACACCTGTTTGCTGTACCTGCCCTACAGTGGATCCAAAGCAAAGTGCTTTTACCATCTAGGTGAGAAGGATGCAGCACTTAGGAGTTCCTTGTTTTTTAAAAAAAAAGATACTTAGAGAACAATGTGGATCCTTATGGGACTGAATATCCCTTTTAAAGGTTGGTGATTTATTGGGCAGCAGTTCAGGGCACTGTTCTGTCATGTGAAGGCTATTTTGATTTTGGCTATGGGGATTTGTTTGCACAAGTTTACCTTTTATTTAGTTTGGGTAGTATATCTTTAAGAAAGTTGTTGGATCGCACCTTACTTTTGAATTTGCGATCATGTGACTGTTAAGTTACTTCCTGAGTGCTGATCAGTTTGTTTCTAGCCAGCTGTTTGGAAGCCGGATTTTCAAGGAGACAGACCAGATTTTCTGGCATTAGATAGTTTTTCCTTCCTGTCGCTTCTCTCTGATGTTTGCAGCTTTCTAGGACCTGCAGTTTGAACAGGATTTATCTACTGGTGTGGATTGGATTCCTGGTTACCGGTTGGGTGAGTCTCTCCACCGTGGCTGGGGTGTAGAGGTGCCGGTTTTAATAATTATTTATCTTTGCTTAGAATTTTATTCTATTTTGTTATATTGAAATTAGAGTATAAGGGAAGTAAAGGGCTATTTTATTTACTATGGAAGCTTTCTCTGTCATTTGATAAATGTCTTTATTGTGCAGATGCCCAGGTTATACCTCCTGTGTAATTGTGTTCCCCTTGCCCTAATAAGGTTTTATTATCTAAGGATAAGGATTCCTTATCTGAGCCTTCTTTTTCTCAGGATAATGTTGTTCAGGGGTTGTCTCAGCCTTCTGTTCACATGCAGCGCCCTGCGGTACCTCTCATTCAGTCTCTGGGAGTGTTTGTTTGCCTTAATAAAGATTTTGCTGCGCAGTTGACTTCTGCAGTTTTTGCAGCCCTAAGTGCTTTACCTAGTTATGTTAAAAGGAAGAGGAAATCTAAGAACATTTCTATGGGTTCTGATTCCGCCAAGACTGATTTGGTTAGTCTTTCTCAGTTATCTAGCGGAGATCATTCCTCTGCAGCTTCTGAGGGAGAGATCTCTGATTCAGAATCTGCAGTTCCTAGTACAATAGAGTCTGAGGAGGTTCATTTTAGATTTAAACTAGAGCATATCCGTTTACTTTTGAAGGAGGTTTTAGCTACTTTGGATAACTCTGAAACAGTTGCAGAGGCTCCTAAAAAGGCCAATAAACTGAATAGAGTTTTTGATGTCAAGCCTAAATCTGTGGAGATTTTTCCTGTTCCAGATTGCATGTTTGTCATTATATCGTAGGAATGGGAGAAGCCGGGTGTTCCTTTTAACCCGTCTCCTGTGTTTAAAAAGATGTTTCCTGTGGCTGATTCAGTGTGAAATCTGTGGTGCACTGTTCCTAGAGTAGAGGGCGCTATATCTACCTTAGCCAAGAGAACTTCTATTCCTCTCGAGGATAGTTCCTCTTTTAGAGACCCTATGAAAAAGATACTGGAGAGTTATTTAAGAAAGATATTTCTTCATCAGGGTTTGCAGTGGCAAACAGTTGCTAGTATTGCAACAGTTGCTGGTGCAGCCTCTTATTGGTGTGACTCTTTGTCTGATCTAATTTCAGAGGAGACTACTATAGAGGAGATCCAGGATAGGATCAAGGCTCTAAGGCTGGCTAATACTTTTATCTGTTATGCCTGTATGCAAGGTGTTAGGCTGGGACCCAAGATTTCTAGTTTTGCGATACTAGCCCGCAGAGCCCTTTGGTTAAAGTCTTGGTTTGCGTTTGGGACTTCTAAATAGAGATCATTTCCATGGTTACTGGTGGAAAGGGAGTTTTTTTACCACAGGATAAGAAGAATAGACCCAAGGGCAGTGGAGGCTCCTCCATAAGGCAAGCCGCCTGGGGAAGTGATTAAATGCCCAGTCAGCAAGTATACAGAGGGAAACGTCAGACAACCCCATCATGTTATATGGCTATGAATAGAGAAGAATCAGTCGAGAAGGTGACAGCAATAATCTAATATTTATTAGATAAGACAGAAAATAGGCTACGTTTCGGGATATTATCCCTTATTCATGCCATGTCAGACAAACAATTCACACACCTTTATATACCTAAACACCACTAGGTGGCGATAGAGAGAAATTTAACCCTATCAATACATCAAATGTAAATAGTATAATACACAGATAGAAGCATAGCAATTCCAATATATATATCTCATCTAACAAGAAATTAATATATACATGTATAAAGAGAGACATTTTCAATTTATATAATTTTTAAAGACCTTATTTGTATCTTTTGAAAAACATAACTAGCAAATGGCTGATACAAAATTACAAAAAGATAGATAGATCCCATTCTTTATTCATTCCCTTAGGACTAAGTGACCCCAATTCATAAATCCAAAAGGATTCTTTCTTTTTAAGCAATTGCTCCCTATCTCCTCCCCTACGTGGCAGCAAAATCTGATCGATTATTTGAAATTTTAGTTGGCTGATTGAATGGCCAGCAGTTACAAAGTGGTAAGCAAGTGGTGCTTTTAAATTTTTAGTACGTATATTACTTTTGTGTTCAATTATACAGTCTCTGGCGCTACGGGTCGATTCACCTACATAGACCATCCCACAAGGACATTTAACCATATAAATTATAAAAGTACTAAGGCAGGTATAGTAACCCTTAATACTGTATTTCTTGCCTGTATGGGGATTATAAAATATAGAGCCTTTTGACATATTACTGCAGCATGAGCACCCTAAACATGGGTAACAAAATAAGGTCTTTAAAAATTATATAAATTAAAAATGTCTCTCTTTATACATGTATATATTAATTTGTTGTTAGATGAGATATATATATTGGAATTGCTATGCTTCTATCTGTGTATTATACTATTTACATTTGATGTATTGATAGGGTTAAATTTCTCTCTATCGCCACCTAGTGGTGTTTAGGTATATAAAGGTGTGTGAATTGTTTGTCTGACATGGCATGAATAAGGGATAATATCCCGAAACGTAGCCTATTTTCTGTCTTATCTAATAAATATTAGATTATTGCTGTCACCTTCTCGACTGATTCTTTGTGATATACTGGACCTGTGAGCAGAGGTCCTGTTGGTGACGTGCATTTATCCCTGAGTGCTGACATCTTCGTGTGTATGAATAGAGAAGAGTAAAGAGATCAAAACGGCATTTTGCTTGCAAAGCCTGTCATGCTTGATGAGGACTGCAATAAGCAAAGAAGGAGAAAGAAAAATAATCTCTCCTTTGCTTATTGCAGTCCTCATCAAGACATGAAAAGCAATATGCCAGATAACAAATAAAGCTGCATTTCCATGATTTCCTGCTTTTGCTCTCACAGTTAACGTAGGACTTGCACTGCCCTCCTCCAGCTAGCCCGCTAACTATGGAGCTGCAGTGACATGATGATGTCATCATACCTCTGCAGGAAGTGTTGGCAGAAGCTAACAGTGAGAGGGAAGGCAGAAGTAAGTTTGTGAAAACACAGCCTGAAGGTCATATAACCAGTGTATGTGTGAGAGTAGTATCCCTATTGTGCTGTATATCCTGGTCAGAACGATCCTGGCAGCCACAGATAAAGAAGCAAATTGGAAATTCCTTGGTTTCCCCACTGCAGGTCACACAAAACAAGTGTGCATTGTGCCTGCTTTATCTGCAGTGATCAGTGTGAAATGATGTGTCAGATTATAGGTGCTCAAATACACACACTTCAAATGTAAATGTGGGACAATGAGTGAAATAGCCTTGTGTTTATTATTTATATATATACAAATTTAGTAGTGATGTGGGAGGGGCCATCTGGGGGCGGGTCTTTATTTCAAGGGGTGGGGTCACCAGCCGCCACTGCCCAAGGGTCGTCAGACTTCTAATTTTCGTTCCTTTCGTAACTTCAAGGGACAGAGATCTTCCTCGTCTTATAAATCTGAGCAAGCCAAGACTTTTTGGAGAGCTAGCCAGCCCTGGAACAAGGGTAAGCAATCCAGAAATCCTTCAGCTGAGGCTAAGTCAGCATGAATGGGCTGCCAGTTCTGGATCAGATAGGGGGCAGGCTTTCCTTTTTTCAGCAGGCTTGGATTCTTGATGTTCCAGATCCTTGGGCAGTGGATGTAGTCTCCTAGGGATAAAGGATAGAATTCAAGTCTTGTCCCCCCAGGGACAGATTCTTATTATCAAGATTATCTGTTAATCAGGTAAAGAGAGAGGCCTTCTTAAACTGCGTAAGGGATTTGTTCTCTCTGGGAGTGATTATCCCAGTTCCTCTAGCAGAACAGGGTCAGGGATTTTATTCAAATCTTTTTGTAGTTCCCAAAAAGGAAGGAACTTTTTGACCCATTCTAGACTTCAAGTCTCTCAACAAGTTTCTCGAGGTTCCATCCTTCAAAATGGAGACTATTTGTTCTATTCTCCACCTAGTTCAGGAGGGTCAGTTTATGACCACTATATGACCTAAAGGATGCATATCTTCATGTGCCTACCCACAGGGAACCTTTCAAGTTCCTGAGGGTCACTTTTTTGGATCAACATTTCCAATTTGTAGCTCTGCCTTTTCGGCCTCGCCACTGCTCCTCGAATCTTTACGAAGGTTCTAGGGGCTCTTTTGGCTGTGGCCAGATCTCTGGGGATTGAAATAACTCCTTACCTGGACAATATCTTCGTCCAGGCACCATCTTTTCAGTTAGCAAGATCCCATACAGATTCTCTGTTAGCTATTCTCAGCTCTCATGGGTGGAAGGTGAATCTAGGGAAAAGTTCCTTGGTGCCAAGTACCAGGATATATTATTTGGGAACAATTATAGACTCAGTATCTATGAAGATTTTTTTGACGGAGGTTAGAAAATTCAAGATTCTGGAGGCCTGTCGTTCTTTTCAGTCCTCTGTTCATCCATCCGTGGCTGTAGTAATTGGTCTCATGGTGGCATCCATGGACATTATTCCATTTGCTCACTTCCATCTGAGACCACTACAGTTATGTATGCTCAATCAATGGAATGGAGACCAGTCGGATCTCTCTCAGAGGATAATTTTAGACTCTCAGACAAGGATGTCTCTGTCTTGGTGGATCTCCCAGGACCTTTTGTCTCAGGGCACTTGTTTTCTGAGACCTTCTTGGGAGATTGTGACCACGGATGCCAGCCTGTTAGGCTGGGGCGCAGTTTGGGGGTCCCTAAGAGCTCAGGGACTTTGGACTCAGGAGGAGTCTGCCCTCCCTATAAATATCCTAGAATTGAGAGCAATGCTCTATCAGCTTGGCCTCAACTTGAGTTTAGTCTGGTTTATCAGATTTCAATCGGACAACATCACCACCAAGGAGGAACTCGAAGCTTGTTAGCTATGAAGGAGGTGATTCGCATTCTTCAGTGGCCAGAGTCTCACAATTGTCATCTCTCTGCCATTCATATCCCAGGGGTGGACAACTGGGAAGCGGATTATCTGAGCAGGCAGACGTTTCATCCAAGGGAATGGGCTCTCCATTTGGAAGTTTTCTCGATCTTAACCCTCAAGTGGGGAGTTCCGGAGCCGGATCTGATGGCATCTTGTCTAAACGCCAAGCTTCCAAGATACGGAGCAAGATCAAGAGATCCTCAAGCAGCTCTGGAGGACGCCCTGGCAGTGCCATAGGATTTCGGTCTAATTTATCTGTTTCCTCCGATTGCCCTCCTTCCTCGGGTGATAGCTCGTATCAAACAGGAGCAGGCTTCGGTGATTCTAATAGCTCCAGCGTGGCCTCGCAGAACTTGGTTTGTGGACCTAGTGAGGATGTTGTCATTTCCCCCCATGGAAATTTCCTCTGAGGAAGGATCTTCTACTTCAGGGTCCCTTCCTCCATCCAAACTTAGTCTCTCTGAAGCTGACTGCTTGGAGATTGAACGCTTAGCCATGTACAGATGAGGTTTTTCTGTGAAGGTTATTGAGACTATGATTCAGGCTCATAAGCCTGTTACTTGCAAGATTTATTATAAGGTATGTCGTAAATACCTTCATTAGTGCACATCTAGGGGTTTTTCTTGGAGTCAGGTGAGAATTCCCCGTATTCTGTCCTTTCTTCAGGAGGGCCTGGAGAAGGGTTTATCAGTCAGTACCCTTAAGGGTCAGATTTCGGCTCTGTCGATTCTTCTGCAGAAGCGTCTGGCAATTTTGCCAGATGTTCAATCTTTTGTCCAGGCTTTGGTTAGAATCAGGCCTGTGTTTAGGTCAATTGCTCCGCCTTGGAGTGTTTATCTGGTTCTTTAAGTTCTGCAGCAGGCTGCATGTGAGCCTATGCATTCTGTTGATATCAAGTTATTGTCCTGGAAGGTTTTGTTTCTTATTTTTAAGACGGCTTTTTGTCATTTTTCTAAACCTCAGGCACCTCTATACCCTTTGTGTCTTCTTCTCTTTCCATAATTCCTCAGCTGAATGACTGGGGATTGTGGGTAGTGGGAGGATATTTGAAGCTTTGCTGGGGTGTTCTTTGTCTCCACCTGGTGGCCAGGAGTTGAATTCCTACTAGTAATTGAATGAATTTGTGGACTTTCCATGCCAGGAAAGAAAACAATTTATCAGTTAAGTATGAATTATGTTTTTATGGTAAAATGGGCCAAACTTGGACGTTCCATGGACGTGTATGAAATTGTCTCTCACATCCCAGTGTAACTATCTTAGCATTTCCACCCTACAGATATCCCAGATTTTTCCTGCAAAATAAAAGGTGGCAAGCTTCTATCAAAATACTCAAAACACTAGGTACTCTCAAAGGAAATCCTACACACAAGAAAAAAAACAGTGTATTTAGGGTACAGTGCACTGAAAACAGTGTATTTTGATTTGTATTAGGAGTAATATTAAAGTTTAAACATACACCGGTTTCTCCCTGTGTATTCCATCCTCCATTGCGAACTGTTACATAGCAGAGAGCTCTCATGGTTTCTATGGGAGACAATTTTTTATCCGCAGGGACAGCCCATTGTGGGCTAGAATACAACCGGAGCGTTATTTTCTTGTTTGTGGGCGCACAATAAATAACCAGCCATTACAAGTGGTTTATTATTGCTACCGCAAGTTTGTGGTAGCAATTAGCGCTTATAAAATTAACCAGATATCAAATCTCTGGTTAATTTTATAAATGTCCCACAAATGCCCCCAAAATCAAGTGTCATATATTTTATTAAAAAATAAAGACAGCAGCATCTTTTTTTTTTTTTTTTTTTTTTAATAAATGCAAAAAGCAGTTTTTAGGGTTTTAAAGTTGGCGGGAGTGGGGTGTTAGAGAAAAACAGAACTTACCCCCTGTGTTGTGCTAGGTTCTCAGCCGTCTCTGACGGCATGAGAACAAAGCTCTCATTGGAGCCTATGGAAGTGCGCTCTCATGAGAGCAACGCTTCCTAGCAATGCGAACGCAAGCTCACGCTCGCATTACATGTAACTTGTAATATATTTGCATGCACTGGTATTACTCAGTGGAGCGCTAATATCGCTTTTGCAAAAGCGATATTAAACGCTCCAATTTGGTCCTTTCTTTGATAATTGCCCAAAGATTGTCCTTGTGAGGCTTAACTGAGAGTGTGATTTCTTCTGCTAGTTGTAGTTTATATAGCTATTCTCTACCCATTCTTGCAGCATTAATATGTTCAGTATAGATGACAGTTTCAAAGGCAAATCATCTGTTTCTAATGACATTAGAAAAGTAAATAAGCTATTTATAAACAATTTAATCCACTCCATAAAGTAAAATGGATCATTGGTAACTCATCGAAAGAGAGAAAAATTTACAGTACACTGTCCCTTTAAAGTTTGTAGAAGGGCTGCTTGTATTTTCTCAGGGTCTGTTGTTTTACTAGCTCTAATGTAATATAAGCCTTTTTTTCAGCACTTCCATATAAAGAGATGTGTATGTTAGCACCTTCACGTTGTGCAATGTTTATGATACTATCTCTATGTAATATGATATATTATAGGCAGCAGCTAAGCTCTTACTCATCACAGAAGCCAAGAAATTCCTGATATTAAATATGATTTTTTTTATTCCATCTAAAAGATATTTGTAATTCGATTACAAGTTTTTGTAATAGATGCTACTGTGTTAAGTGAACTTTCTGTGTGTTTTATATTTATGGATAGTTGTCTTGGGTCAACTAATAAACATTGTGAAAATGTCTCTAACAGTCAGTAAGTTTGTATACCACTTTATCGATTATTCACAAACATAAATTTATTTTAGTTTCATGTTTAGCATATTTATGTGCTGCTTAAGTGCACACTAGACTTTCCACTGTTAATATGCCTTTAGAGTAACATAACTTATATATATATATATATATATATATATATATACATGCCTATTTTCTTTTTGGATTTGCTGCATGTGACCAAGGCTCCAGTGGGGGCTGAAACGTTATGCATATTTGGCATTAAATTGGTGATTTTTCATATCTCTGGTGTTGGTTGTTATTGGTGTGGGATACTACGGATCAACACCGGGTCCTGTCCTACTTCAGTATTAACTACTATATATATATATATATATATATATATATATATATATATATATATATATACTCCAAAGAAATAACTTGCACCCAGTTTCTTCAATAAGGATGTTACCACTTTATTCACATATTGTGGTACAATTAACACTCAAAAACATCCAAAGTTTCGGTCCTCCGCCTGGGACCTTTATAAAAAATATATATATATATATGTGTGTGTGTGTGTGTATGTGTATGTGTGTGCGTGTATGTGTGTGTTTGTATGTATGTGTGTGTGTATGTGTATGTGTGTGTATATGTGTGTATGTGTGTGTATGTGTATGTGTGTATGTGTGTGTGTGCATGCGTGTGTGTGTGTGTATGTGTGTGTGTGTATGTATGTGTGTGTATGTATGTGTGTGTATGCATGTGTGTGTGTATGCTTGTGTTTGTGTATGTGTGTGTATGTATGTGTGTGTATGTGTGTGTATGTATGTGTGTGTATGTATGTGTGTATGTGTGTGTATGTATGTACAGTATACATGTGTGTGTGTTTATGTGTGTACGCGTGTGTGTGTGTGTATGTGTATAAATGATTATACAACAAAAGAGATTGAGAGAAGACCCTACATGGTCGCATTTATTAACAAGATAAAACTTAACATCATGGAAAAACAGCTAACATTTTTCAAAGGAAGAGTTCCAAAAGGCGCAGTGCAAGAGCACCTAATCTAGGCTCCAAGCACTAGCAGGTCAGGGCCCCAAAAATGAATGCGAACACAGCAGAGCCCCTGCCAAGCTCCACCCTTCAAGTCACAACCAGATGCCAGCAGGCTCATGGGAAGAGACACAATAGCCTCCTATCTGCTTGTATCCTGCTCCTCCTATTAGTTCAACCCTCACTCCAATAGTCTCTGGACAAAAAAGTTGGGCCCTGACATCACCTGCTGGGATGACTTGAGCAAACTTCACCCCAGTAGGGATCCAAGTAGTGCAAGCAACCCCTCACGCAACCACTTGGAGGAGCGAAAATTATAGCTGTGGATTTACTAAGAGCTAGAACAATTGCACATGCCCCAGCCACTAGCAACTACAGCAACCCTAAGTGAGTCAGTCAGTTCTGCACCACCATTTCAAATAGCTGCAAAAAACTTACACAAAGTAAGTTTTTTAGGGAAGGGAGGATATGTCCAGCAGGAAAAGAGGAAGATGGACGCCTGGAATTGTAAGATCCCTTTTATTACACAGGCTAGTTTCCTATAAAACAGTCTATAGTACTATAAAATTAAATATGGTTTTGTGACAGTGTGACAAACCAAAAATAATGTATTGTTGAGGGTTGACACTGAATGGATAACCGTAGCTAAAGCAAGTCAGACGCATCTGTGGAGAAGCTTGCAGCGTTAGCAGGGAGAGATACACAGTCCTGCCATA
Source organism: Bombina bombina (assembly GCF_027579735.1). Lineage (NCBI taxonomy): Eukaryota > Metazoa > Chordata > Amphibia > Anura > Bombinatoridae > Bombina > Bombina bombina. Next base: position 212,624,516 of record NC_069504.1, on the reverse strand, counting down.
GCTGATGACGTCAGCATGCGGAGATGATCCTCTGTCTCTAGTAAGCCAGCTTTAGAGAATGCAAAAGAGCGGTCTGCAGAATGCAAGTTGGAAAACCAACAGAATTACCGGATCACAGGAAAGGACTTGCTTCTTGATAGCAAAAAGGTGTTTTACTAGGAAATAAACTTGAAAGTTAGCTAGCGTTGAGAGAAAGGTTTGAACAACCTCACAGCTTCAATAAACCAGCAAAGACTGGTAACAAGGTGGAGCTTTAAATACAGGCTGATATGGAGGAGGACTAAATCCTTAAAAGTATACCTCAATGCATCACATAATCCCCCCACAAAGGAACCACTGCGAGGTTCTATGGGCGAGGACGATCAGGAAATCTTCTGTGGAATAATTAAACCAATTTAGGAGCAGAAAGGTTAGAAGCCGGTTCCCAGGAGTCCTCTTCATGACTGAAACCAGACCAGTGTACTAGATAGTACAGACGTCCATACCTTCTCCTAGAATCAAGAATACTGTGAACTTCATACTGTTGATCAGGGTCAGTAGCAGTGAGAAACTTAGAGTTGTCAGGACAAGTAGAAGATGAATTACATGGTTTGATTACGGAGATGTGAAATGTTGGATGTATTCTGTAGGTAGGAGGAAGCTGGAGAGTGACCTTAACGGGATTGGTGATGGCGACAATGGGAAATGGACCAATAAATAACTTGCCAAGTTTCCTACAGGGGTTGTGGACTTTTAAGTTTTTGGTAGAGAGCCAGACAAGCTGTCCAATTTTGTAGTCAGCTTGTTACCGATATCTGAGGTTATAGTATTTCTGTTGTGACAGTTGGGCATCTTTAATATAGGTGAGTACAGAGAAGAAGGTTTAGGTTATATTGTCCACCAGTGGAGGAGTTGAGAGTGTTATTGTAGGCAAATTCGGCCAAAGATATAAAGTAAACACATAAATCCTTTGGGTGGGAATAATAACACCTCAGATACTGTTTCAACCACTGGTTCGTTCTCTCAGTCTGCCCATTAGTTTGTGGGTGGAATGATGTGCTCTGTCTCTGATCAATGTGTAATGGCTGACACAACTGTCTCCAAAACCTAGAGGTAAATTGGGTTCCTCTGTCACTTATTACAGATTTAGGTAAACCATGCAGGTGGACAATCTCTTTGATGAACATATCAGATGTCTGTTTAGAAGTGGGTAAACCCTGGCAAGGTACAAAATGAGCCATGTTAGAGAAAACATCCACCACTACAAAGATGGTGGTGAAAGTTGATTATAGAGGGAGATCGACAATAAAATCCATAGATAGGATACTTCCGGGATTTTGTGGCACAGGTAAAGACTGGAGCAAGCCTGCAGGGTTTTGCCGGGAATGTTTAGATGTAGCACAAACTGAACATGCACTTACATAGTCCTTGACAGTTTGGAACATGGAAGGCCCCCAAAAGGAGCATTTAAGAAGGTCTTAAGGTCTGCAAGAGTTATGAGTAACTTGGAGGATTAGAGATCTGAGACTTAGGGGAATGTATAATTGTTTGTTGTCGAAGAGGATTTCTTCCTTATTCAGAGGTTTCTCTAGATCAGGGATTTGAGCTTTCTTATCTTAGGATTGAGATCAGAAAGGAGACCAACAAAGGTATGTTTGGGTATGACAGTAGACGGGGCATTAGCAAAATTAAGTCTGATGTATTTTCTGGATAGGGCGTCTGCCTTTGCATTCATAACCCCAGGTCGGTAGGTGATCAGGTATTAGAACCGAGAGAAGTACAAGCTCCACCTAAGTTGCCTAGAAGACAAGGCTCTATTGCTCTCAAGGTATTGGAGGCTTTTGTGATCTGAATATATGACAATTGGGTGTGTAGCCCCCTCAAGTAGGTGACGCCAGTGGTCAAAAGAGCATTTGATGGCCAACAGTTCTTTTTCACCTACTGGGTAATTGACCTCTGCAGGTGTCATAAGTCTTGAAAAGTAGGTAACAGGGTGTATAGGTTCTAAGAAGGATTTTTTTTTTTTATCGTAATCTGAAGCATCAACTTCAAGTATGAACTGACGGTTTGTATCAGGAAATTGCAAGATGGGAGCAGTGGAAAACTTAAGTTTAAGCAAAAACTTGCTGTGGAGTAGTCCAGAGGAACCAGTTGTGAAGTTTTGTCCGGTAAGATAAAGGTTTGTTTAGGGTAGCAAAGTTAGGGATACATTTCCGGTAGAAATTATCAAACCCTAAAAATGGCAAGGACCTTACTGTCCTCCATATGAATTCCTTCAGCAATGATATGGTAGCCTAAGAATGAGATGTCATGGGTATCAAATGTGCATTTCTCTAGTTTTGCGTATAGCCTGTGTTCCCTTAACCTGGATAACACAGGTTAAGCACTGGAATGTTGCAGGAGCATTACAGAGGCCGAATAGCATTACTGTATACTCAAAGAGACCACACTCATCTCCTGCTCTTATTCTAACAAGGTTATAGGCACCTCTAAGGTCTAATTTAGTGAAGATTGTGGCACCACGTAACCGTTCTATGAGTTCAGGTATCAGGGGAAGGGGATACCTATTTTTCCATGTGACTTTATTTAACTCACTGTAATCTATTATAGGACGCAATGAGCCGTCCTTGTTTTTAACAAAAAATATTCCTGCACCTGCTAGTGATGTGCTAGGTCTAATAAAAGTCTTCTTAAGGTTGTCGTCGATTATAGGATTTTAGGTGTTCCAGTTCGGGTTTTGACAGGGGGTATATGTGCCCGAATGGAAACCCCTGATAAGAGGTCTATAGGGCAGTCATAAACCCTGTGAGGTGGTAGGGACTCTACCTCTTTTCTGTCAAAAATGTCAGTGAAATCGTGATAATGAACTGGGATGTTAGTGTCAGTAATCTGTAGGAGAGTAGTAGAATCTAGACAATTTTTATGACAGTAGGTTGAAGTAAAAGATAGCATTAAGTTGCACCAATCAAAAGTTGGTTGGTGTAGTTTGAGCCAATTAATACCAAGAACAATCTTAAACATAAGGGAATGAAAAACATTGAAACTAATAATTTCTTTATGACCAGAATGGGAAGTAAGTAGTAGTGGAATGGTTTGATGTGATACAGGACCAGAGGTCAAGAAAGAACCATCAATGACCTTCACAGAGACTGAGTTATGCTTAGGAATCATAGGAATTTTATTTGATTTTACATAATTAATATCTATAAAGTTCCTGCAGGCCCCGTTGTCTATGATGGCCTCAGATGTTATCTTGCATTGTTCCCACTGTAAAGACAATGGCATTAACATGTAAGAGGTAGAAGGAGTTTTAGTAGTTAGACAAGGAAAGTGGTTAGAAACCTTACCTCATTTGTGTTTGGCGAGATTAGGGCATTCCTTTACCTCATGCCCTGGGGATGCACCGTACATACTCAGGTTTAATGACCATCTCCTGTTCTTTTCTTGGCTAGTGAGTGGTCCCTTGATAAACCCTATCTCCATAGGTTGAGGAGTATCCTTGGAGGTTTAAGTGGATGATACAGGGAGCCTTTTAAAGGTACCTCTTTCAGTCCTTCTTTCTCGGAGACGCCTGTCAATATTTGTGGATAAAGTATTAAGGTCTTCAAGGAAATCTGGTAATGCTATACACGAGAGTTTATCCTTGATCTCCTCTGATAGTGAGACCTTGCATCAGCCAATAGGATTTATTCAACCTTAATTCCGATTGGCTGATAGAATTCTATCAGCCAATCGGAATCTAAGTGACGCCATCTTGGATGACGTCACTTAAAGGAACCTTCATTTGTTGGGAGTCGTCGGAAGAAGAGGATGCTCCGCGCCAGATGTCTTGAAGATGGACCCGCTCCGCGCCGGATGGATGAAGATAGAAGATGCCATCTGGATGAAGATTTCTGCCCGTCTGGAGGACCACTTCTCCCGGCTTGGATGAAGACTTCTTCCGGCTTCATTGAGGACTTCTTGCCACTTCATTAAGGACTTCTCCCGGCTTCGTTGAGGATGGATGTCGGCTCTTCAAAACTGTAAGTGGATCTTCAGGGGGTTAGTGTTAGGTTTTTTTAAGGGTTTATTGGGTGGGTTTTAGTTTTAGGTTAGGGTTTGGGCAGCAATAGAGCTAAATGCCCTTTTAAGGGCAATGCCCATACAAATGCCCTTTTCAGGGCAATGGGAAGCTTAGGTTTTTTTAGTTAGGGTTTTATTTGGGGGGTTGGTTGTGTGGGTGGTGGGTTTTACTGTTGGGGTGGTTGATTGTATTTTTTTACAGGTAAAAGAGCTGATTTCTTTGGGGCAATGCCCCGCAAAAGGCCCTTTTAAGGGCTATTGGTAGTTTAGTTTAGGCTAGGGTTTTTTTTATTTTGGGGGGGCTTTTTTATTTTGATAGGGCTATTAGATTAGGTGTAATTAGTTTAAATATCTTGTCATTTGTTTTTTATTTTGTGTAATTTAGTGTTTGTTTGTTTTTTGTAATTTAGGTAATTGTATTTAATTTAGTTAATTGTATTTAATTTAGGTAATTTATTTAATTGTAGTGTAAGGTTAGGTGTTAGTGTAACTAAGGTTAGGTTTTATTTTACAGGTAAATTTGTATTTATTTTAGCTAGGTAGTTAGTAAATAGTTAATAACTATTTAGTAACTAGTCTACCTAGTTAAAATAAATACAAACTTGCCTGTAAAATAAAAATAAACCTTAAGCTAGCTATAATGTAACTATTAGTTATATTTTAGCTAGCTTAGGGTTTATTTTATAGGTATTTAGTTTTAAATAGGAATTATTTAGGTAATGATAGTAGGTTTTATTTAGATTTATTTTAATTATATTTAAGTTAGGGGGTGTTAGGGTTAGGGTTAGACTTAGGTTTAAGGGTTAATAACTTTAGAATAGTGGCGGTGACGTTGGGGGCGGCAGATTAGGGGTTAATAAATGTAGGTAGGTGGTGGCGATGTTAGGGACAGCAGATTAAGGGTTAATAATATTTAACTAGTGTTTGCGATGCGGGAGTGCGGCGGTTTAGGGGTTAATATGTTTATTATAGTGGCATATTTTTGGCCTAAAAAAAAAAGCTTTTAATACCGGCGCAATGGAAGTCCCATTGAAAAAAGACTTTACGAAAATTGCGTAAATTAATTTGCGGTATGGCCAAAAAAGTGAGCGGGACAGCTGTACCTACAAGACTCGTAATAGTGGTAGTAAAAAAGCAGCGTTATGAGCCTTAACGCTGCTTTTTTACTCATAATGCAAAACTCATAATCTAGTCGATTGTTTGGCAATCCGGACAAACACCATTAACAAGTTAACTTATTTCCTTTAATGTGAACAACTAGAGAAAGATATAAATGAGCTCATGCACTGCCAAAGCAATCCCTGTGTAGAATGTTGTATGGTCAGGGTTCTAAAGTCTGCAGAATGAAATTAAATTTCTCTGTGGAAAAACATAAATTTCAGACTAAAATTACTAAAATTACATTAAAAGCAGAGTAAATAAATTATAAAATTACATTGCAAACTTTTTTTTTTTTTACTATTCATAATTAAACATTGTGGGCACTAACGTAAGTGGGAGCGTAGACATGGCTCCAATCCATACTTACTGCATATTTGTACTGCTATTAAAAGTTCATGCTTATTATTTATAGTGCGCACTGTAGTAAAGTGCACACTACACTATTTATATTGGAGAGTGCAAGTGCGTAATTTCTATCCTATAATACATTTCTATAAGGACCCACACTAAAATTCATGTTGGATAAAAATCCAGCACAAAGCCGATGGAGTAAGAAAATTCGACTCTAACAGTGGAAATTTCTGTTACATTCTTTGCTATACACAATGCTTTTGAATGCGCAATAACAAGCAATAACAATCAATAAAAGGTTTTAAAATGAGAAAGCGGTATTTCATATTGACCCAAATTACAAGTTGTGCGGTACGGCTTTACTGCTAAAAAAATGGCCTTTGAGTACAGCTACTCAATATTACAGGTTTTGCGGTTAGGGTATTCCGCTAGCGTTATAGCCTATACCGCAACGATCCATTCCCCAATCAAAGACCAGCAGTTATGGATTTTGCAAAGCAAAAATGTTTCCCAAAACTCATAAAAAATATGTTACAAAGTACACTAACACCCATAAACTATTCCCTTTTAACCCCTAAACTGCCACCCCCGCATAGCTAACACTAAATAAACCTTTTAACCCCTAAACCCCATCCCCCCGCATTGTTAACACTAAATAAACACTATATAAAGCTATTAACCTCTAAACCACCGATCCCCCACAATGCCAACACTAAATAAAGTTATTAACCTCTAAACCGCCGACCCCCCACATTGCAACTCCCTAAATAAACCTATTAACTCCTAAACTGCCGACCCCCCACATCACAACAAACTAAATTAAACTATTAACACCTAAACCTAACACCCGCTAACTTTAAAGTAAAGTTACAATATAACTACCTTAAAATAAATAAAAACTTACCTGTGAAAAAATAATAATAATCTTAAACTATAAATAAACCTAACATTACTATTTTAAAACAATTAAAGATACCAAAATTAAAAAAACACTACGAAAAAAAAACATTACAAAAAATAACAAAATCTTAAATTAAACAAAATAACAAAACCTAACATTACACAAAATAACAAACTCTAAAATGACAAAAAATAACAAAAGCTAAGATTACAGAAAATAATAAACGAAATTATCCAAAATAAAAAATTAAACCTAATCTAATACCCCTATAAAAACAAAAAAGCCACCTCAAAATAAAAGTACCCCTAATCTAACACTAAACTACCAATAGCCCCCCTAACAGTACAGAGCCCCCACCCACCAAACCCCCCAAAGTAAAAAAAGATCTAACTCTAAAAAATAATAATCTACCCATTGCCCCTAAAAGGGCATTTGTATGGGCATCAGCTCTTTTAGTGCCGATTAAAAAAAATAAAAAGCCCCATTAAAACAAAAAAAACAACCCAAAAAAAAATACTATAACTAACCCCGACATAGGTACTCACCATTCCTGAAGTCCAGCAGTAAAGGTCATCTTCCAGGCGGCTCCATCTTCAACCAGCGTGGGACCATCTTCTTTCTTCATCCCGGTGGCGCAGAGGTGGCGTGGAGAGGATAAGGATCAGCAGCGGCATCTCTGTTTAGTACCCTTTTAAAGAGTAAAGTTAGAAGTAGGTATTCCATTAACCAAGATGGCTGCTGCGGGCTCCCTATAAATAATCTGAATAAACTTATGGAAATGTCCAGGTAGCTCAAACTTTTGACATGTGGTAAAAAGGTGGTCCCATGTGACTGAATTGAATGCCTTTTCGGCATTGATTGCTACTATCGCCATATCTGGAGGCATTCTAGGATATTTTTTTTGTGATTGAACCCAGTAATGGTCTATGACTAGTTGTAGTTTTCTCATATTTGTTGTTGAACTTCTTTCTGGCATGAAGCCCACTTGGTCTCTATGAATAAGGGGATCTAGTATAGTTTTTAAGTCTTTGTGCAATGATGCTAGTTAATATTTTGTAATCATTATTTAGTAGTGATATTGGTCTATATGCATCTAGGTCTTCCGGGTCTTTATCTTTTTTTAAGATCAGTGAAATTAATGAGGATGTAAAATATGTTGATTGTAAATTTCCTTAATATATATGTTGTTATAGAGATTTTCTAAAGTCAGCGCAATCTCTTCTCCTAAGATCTTATATAGCTCAATTGGGATTTGGTCCGGGTTGGGTGCTTTGCTAGATGCAAATTTACCTATTTAACCAAGTTTACCTATTTAACCGATTTTTAAACTGTATATTGGAGGTTAGATATGTTAGGAAGAAGAACCTTGCAAAATAATTAAATAATTGTGCCTGAACCTTAAGGTTGAGTGAAATAATTGTGTGGTCTGATAAAACAATCTCTTTAATATCCGTTTTTATCTCTATTCCTAGCATTTTTTCAGAAATCGAAAATGCATCAATTCTAGACATTGTTTTATGGGAGTTTGATTCACATGAAAATTTTCTAACATCTGGGTTTTGAATTCTCCAAATATCCTTACATTTTAGAGTGTGGCAAACAAATTAAGTAATTTGGCTTCTTGTTTGCTATTGTTACTCCCAAAAGTTCCTGTCCAGCCTATTGGGTCCATATACATTGCATAAAAATAGTGATAAGCCCTCAATCTCCGCTTGTAGGATAATATACCTTTCCTCAGTATTCAGTTCTGTGGATGTAACCCTAATACCTAATTTTTTTTGTAAAATAGGATTGCCACTCCCCTTTTCCTACTGGAGCAGGGGGTGGCTATCACTTGCCCTACCCAGCCCACTTTTAGTTTAAAGGGACACTGAACCCAATTTTTTTCCTTCATGATTCAGATAGAGCATGACATTTTAAGCAACTTTCTTATTTACTCCTATTATCAGTTTTTCTTAGTTCTCTTGCTATCTTTATTTTAAAAGCAGGAATGTAAATCTTAGCTGCCAGCCCCTTTTAGGTTCAGCACCATGGATAGTGCTTGCTTATTGGAGGCTTACATTTACCCACCAATAAGCAAGCATAACCCAGGTTCTCAACCAAAAATGGGCAAGCTCCTATGCATCACATTCCTGCTTTTTAAATAAAGATAGCAAGAGAACGGAAAAAAATTGATAATAGGAGTAAATTAGAAAGTTGCTTAAAATTGCATGAAAGACAAAATTTGGGTTTAGTGTCCCTTTAATTATTTCTTGTTCCTTGAGATGGGTTTCCTGCAAAAAAATAATATCAGGGCTATGTTTCTTGAGTTGCCTCAAAATATTTTTGCTTTTAATTGGGGATGTTATTCCACCAATGTTCCAAGACAATATAATAATATTTGTCATATTTATTATTTAATAAGGTAAGATTTTAAAATTCCTCAGGAAACATAACAACAGCACAAAGATGTACAATTTCCTGGGGTAGTGGAGAAGAGAAAAAAAAGGCACAAAAAATAAAATCACAATATACCCATTGTGGACTAATATATTTACATCGACATTCCTTAAAAATAAAAGTGTGCATTCCAATGGCAGTTAACATCTTAATATACATTTGTAGAGTCAATACCCAACTTAACCATCTTGGGCCCATTATGCACTATTTACCTGTTCATTCTGAGTAGTCCTGCTGAAAAATTCATTAACTTCCCCTAAGTCATTTAAGATCAAACCTGTTCCCTCAGTTTGGATCCTGATTTTAGCTGGGTATAACATTGTAGCTGGGATTCCTAGTTTAATTAATTTAGTGCACAATGGTGCCATCTCACTTCTCTTTTGAGATGTTTCTGCAGAGAAGTCTTGAAATAGTAAAATATTACTTTCTCCTATAGAAAAGGGCATCTTTTGTTTATAATGGTATAAAATATATTAACTTTATCTAGAAAATGTAGATATTTGGCTATAATTGGTCTATTTTTTATCCTACCATCAGCAGTTTTATACCTGTTACCTATCCTGTGTGCCCTTTCAACTAATATAGATCACTGTTGTGTTGGAATACCTAAGTGGTGGGGCATAGCTATTGATGTAAATTTTATAAGATCTTGAAACTCATCTGTTTCCGGTACCCATATGATCCTGATATTATTACGGTGTGACTGGTCTTCCATATCTTCTAGTCTGCCTTGTATAGTTTTTAACTGAGTAGTTTGTTCTTTACTAATCTGTTCTTGCTTGAAATTAATATCTTCTATCTCAGATATTCTATTTTCTGCTTTGTTTAATCTGTTTGAGAATTGCTTAACTTCCTGGAATAGTAAGTCTTTTCTTATTTGATCAAACTGGGGCAGTATTAATTCCAAGAGTTGCTTAATTAAGTCTTGTGTCTCTGGGTTACAAGGTGTCATATTTATCTGTTCAGGTATGATGTCGTTTGAGCTATCGTTCCCTACTCTAGATTTTTTGTCCCTAGCTTTGGGTGGCATGGCTGGTGACAGGGCCGCCATCAGGGGGTGACAGGGGTGACTCCTGTCAGGGGCCCAATGGGCTAGGGGGGCCCCATGAGGCAAGAACTAAAAAAAAAAAAAAAAAAAAAAAATTATTTTTTTTTTTTTTACATTTTGGCAGCCACCAGTGGGTACTACAGCAGAGAGCGAATTGAGGATGGGAAATGTTATTACAAGGAGTAAAGTATTAGCATTTGAGAGGATTTCTGAGTGTGCACTAAACCACTATGCACAGTGTGAGACAGACTTGGCACTTTGCTTGTAGAGTGTGTGCCTGAGTCAGGCGGCTGATCACTTTCATTTGCAGAGGAGGTAGGAATTACTTAGCAAATGTTTTTTATTTCTTTGTGCAATTTAATATTGTAACTTCAGTGTGGTAGAAGTTGTATGGTGGGGACAGGGGTCCATAAAAACACTTTTTTTTTAGCAGCAGTGTATTTATGATTATTTGACAATGCTGTAGAAATTCTATATTTAAAACCATGCAGAAATGTTTCCTCCTCAATACACAAATGATATATATTACATTCCAGTTTACTGCCCCTTTATGCAAGGACTTTCCAGATACAAGGAGGCATTTTATCTAAGATTTTTACATCTACATAACATGTTATACTCTCAGACTAAGATTGCTCAGTGTTGGAAATGAGACAGGTTAACTTAAAACTGTTCAGTTTACTCTACAGCTGACTTAATTTTGAAATGCATACCAACAAGCTTAAGTCCTGCATTTAACCAGATCTAATTGTATGAGTACCACAGCTTATGGTTCCACCAAGACCATATAGAGTACAGCATTTTCAAAATCCACAAGTACAGCTGACAGATAGGAACATTTGCACACTATATTTAAAGTGGTGCTCTTGGTTGGGGGAAATGGGGAAAATATCAAACAAACATATGTCAACCTTTTAAAAGTACTTTTCTTCATCTAGCCATCTACCCAGATCATTAATGTACAATTTTGAATTCACAGAATTATTTTTGTTTGCACATTTACAAATATGATTCTTTAAAAAGTGATCTCTTAATTTCTGCATTTTTTTTTATCATGCAATGAGACCTTTCCGGAAGTCACCAATCTACCATTTAACCTTTAAATTATTGTTTAGGCAGTTCAGGGCCCTTCCTTTCAGCCACTGCATGCTGTTGTCATCATTTAGTTGGCATCTTCCTTTACAAAAAGATAATCAAAAATCCATATTTTGTTTTCTAAATCTCCTTTTTTTACAAAACTGTAATTTACCTCATTACTTGTCAGGTCAATGTAAACAAGTGCTGAGTGTCTGTTTGGGTGTCTGTGTCTGAGTTTCTTTGCGTGTTTGCTAGAGTGTCTATATGTGAATCCTTATGTGTGAGTGTGTTTCTTGGCGTGTCTGCTAGAGTGTCTATATGTAAATACTTATGTGTGAGTGTGTTTCAGTGTATGAGTGTGTCTGTGTGTTTGTATGTTACTACCTTTACAACATTTCCAAGTTTAAATAGACACTTAAGAATAAAGTGCATATACGTTTTAGTCACTTGGTCAAAAATTTCACATGTCAAAGGAGGGGGGGGGGCCCTGATCAATGGTTAAGTCAGGGGCCCCAAAATTTCTAGTGGCGGCCCTGGCTGGTGATCTAGGTTTAGGGATAAATTTCTCCATGAAAAACCAGGAGAACTGTAATGTGCTCCTATTAATTATCAAAGAGTGTGCATACAAACAAAACAATAAAGTAAAAAAAAAGACATGTAATTTCCTTGCTATGGTCTAGAAAAGAAAAAGAAGAAAAGACATTGGGGTAGATTTATGAAATGTCAAACGGACATAATTTGCTGTGGCAGTATGTAATGATCCTCAGAATCTTCCATCAGATTAAAGCCGCTCAAGCAGCTTACAAGTAAAAGAGTTAAATTAGATTTATATTTGTCCATAGAAATTATAACATCAGTTCATATAAGAGCCAAGTCCCGTATACAGGGAGTGCAGAATTATTAGGCAAGTTGTATTTTTGAGGATTAATTTTATTATTGAACAACAACCATGTTCTCAATGAACCCAAAAAAATCATTAATATCAAAGCTGAATATTTTTGGAAGTAGTTTTTAGTTTGTTTTTAGTTTTAGATATTTTAGGGGGATATCTGTGTGTGCAGGTGGCTATTACTGTGCATAATTATTAGGCAACTTAACAAAAAACAAATATATACCCATTTCAATTATTTATTTTTACCAGTGAAACCAATATAACATCTCAACATTCACAAAAATACATTTCTGACATTCAAAAACAAAACAAAAACAAATCAGTGACCAATATAGCCACCTTTCTTTGCAAGGACACTCAAAAGCCTGCCATCCATGGATTCTGTCAGTGTTTTGATCTGTTCACCATCAACATTGCGTGCAGCAGCAACCACAGCCTCCCAGACACTGTTCAGAGAGGTGTACTGTTTTCCCTCCTTGAAAATCTCACATTTGATGATGGACCACAGGTTCTCAATGGGGTTCAGATCAGGAGGGTATAAAAGAAGATTTTCTTCTTTTATACCCTTTCTTGCCAGCCACGCTGTGGAGTACTTGGACGCATGTGATGGAGCATTGTCCTGCATGAAAATCATGTTTTTCTTGAAGGATGCAGACTTCTTCCTGTACCACTGCTTGAAGAAGGTGTCTTCCAGAAACTGGCAGTAGGACTGGGAGTTGAGCTTGACTCCATCCTCAACCCGAAAAGGCCCCACAAGCTCATCTTTGATGATACCAGCCCAAACCAGTACTCCACCTCCACCTTGCTGGCGTCTGAGTCGGACTGGAGCTCTCTGCCCTTACCCATCCCCGTCACTATCTTCCCAGCACCTTGATCAGCTTCAGGCACTAGTCCTTTAGCTACGTAGATATAGGATTTTATACTTGCTTCATATGCCTTTCATATCTTACCGATAATATGGTGTGAGCTAGAACTATATAAGTTGCAGTGTGGTCTATTTAAAGGTAGCAGGTAAACTTTCTTAATTAACAGGGACCTTTAACTTATATTGAGCTTCGGTACCCTTCTGCTTAAAGAGCTTGATCTTTTTGTTCCACCTTTTAGGGATCCGTTGCACTTTTGTGGGCTTCTTTATACCCTGGTAAGGGACTTTCAGCCACTGCCTCCAGCTTGCAGATTGTATCCTTAAATATTAGCTCAGTTTATTTGGTGACTGTTTCCATTATATAAACAGTTTCAGCTTCACTGAGTGTTTATGTCTTGCCTTACAATTCTGCACCTTATCAATCCGTATTATCTCTGTATCCAGCAGGGACTTTGACAAGTATTCACAGTTATTGTCTTCTCTTATATGGCCAATTTCTTCATCAAAGCAGTCTTGTGCTAGCCTGCTGTTGCATAATTAAGGCACTGCTTCCCTCTGTATTCCGGAAGCTTTCTCCATATGTGCATAGCGGCTTTTAGATACTGTTTCCCATTGGGGTAAGCAGTTTTCCTCTGTGTGAATAGTCCTGGATTACTTGTCTTCACACTTAGATTGCTTTAGTGTGCAGTTATATAGTTTATACTTGACCCAGTACTTCTCATCCATCGCAGCATGTGCAGCATTGAATAAATCACCAGGAGACACTACGGCCATATTTACTTCTTTCTTTAAGAATTTTTAAGGTTTCCACTCTCCTTCTGTAGGGGGTTACCTTGTTTTAACCAGGCAAATAAATCCTCAATAAAACTTGTACCTTTGCTTACCCAGGCGATTCCTCTGAAAGTTTAAATTTTAGTGTGCCTGTATCTAATCAAGCACATGCTTCTCCAATACTTCCGGCATCCACATTTAGCCCTGTCCTCAGGCTGTGGGTCACATCATTGAAGAGACTGGACCTTGGCCATCCCATCATGGTCGGTAACAGCTGATCCCAGCCGGTATAGCTGGAATAAGTATCCCGGACGCACTCGTCACCAATGCTGTAGAACCCTGGAGGTGTTTGATAGCTGCTGACTCCCTAAACCCGTGCAGCGTGACACGCGGACAGCATGGTGCTCCTCCCTTTCCGGTCCAATATTTTTTTAATAATTTTATTAGATAGTGTTATTATGAGTTTAACTGTACTTTTAAATGTATTTTTTATGTTTATTGTGACAGTTTTTTGTTTTGCGAAACAGTTAACCAGAGCTCTGAGATGGCGCTATTCTGGAGTCCGTTAACTTCAATTGTGCTCAAGTATTCGCGTTTACATTCAACTTGTAATGCGAGTGCTACATGCGATGCACACAGCCATAATCAACCCGATATTGCCCGCGCTTGACTGTTAGTGCACAACTTGTAATCGGCCCAGAGTCCCTTTCAAAAGGGATATGAAACCCAATTTTGTTTCTTTCATGATTCAGATAGAGTATGCAATATTAAGCAGCTTTCTAATTTACTCCTACATTTAGCCACCAATCCGCGAGCTCTACCCTGGTGCTGAACCAAAAATGGGCCAGTTCCTAAGCTTACATTCCTGCTTTTAGAATAAAGATACCAAAAGAACGAAGACAAATTGATAATAGGAGTAAATTATAAAGTTGTTTAAAATTGCATGCTTTATCTGAATCATAAAAGAAAAAAATTGGGGTTCATATCCCTTAAACATAGTTTACTAATTAAATCTTTGTTTTGATTATTTTTTTAAACAAACCATTTATTATATTAATGTATGGAATAAATCCAAACAGTAACTATCTTATGTTTTTGTTTGTTTTTAAACTAATGTGCTGTGTTACATTAAAAAAAAAAACATTAAAATTAAATAAAAAATGTCAAAGCAGACTTAGCTAATGGGTAACAAAAATCTGAAAATGAAGAAGGAGTTAAATAAAATGTTATGCTTGATTAATATTGTCATATTGGTTTAAAACAAAATAAACTAGAAAGATTTTAATTTTGTTTTGTTTTTGTATTTTATTCTGCTGCTTATAAAGCTTGACATTTGAACTTTATCAGTGCACTCATTTTAATTGCTTTTTTTTCACTGTCATGGCACTCAGACTTGGCAAATAAGTTAGTTTGTATAGCATAGCCAAGGTGGGATTTTGCATTGTGGTGCCTTGAGGCAGAATAGCTCTCTAGGAGCCTGACATTTCCTGAATAGGAGCCCTCTTATTGTGGTACATCTTGACTTTTGGCCAACTCTACTAATTTGTGACTAGTCCTACATGCCCCTTTCATAGACAGGCGCTTTCGCTGTTGCCTAAGGCTCTTTAAAGAGACGATTCTAATTGTTTGCTTGACATGACCTCCACCTCTACTCCAAATACCTCCTTTGCCTTTTTGCTGGCCAGATTATAAACTGTGCACTAGCAGGGGAAGGAGACACAAAGCCAGGAGATTTAGTATTTGATCACAGCAAGTTATCAAGATATAGCATAATTAGTTTTAATTATTATTATTATTACTAATAATAATAACAGCACTTTAAAAAAAAAGAAAACTGCACTTAGCAGTTTTTGGGGGCTAAAATCAGGGGTGTTTGAAAAAACAACGGCACTGAAAAGTGCCTTTAAATTGCAGTCTATTTGAACTGTATATTCACAGTAAAAATATCTGTATATGCTTATAAACATATACATTTATGTGTTAATATGTGTATATAAATATATATTTACATTGGAGCCGATGGAAGTGCACTCTCGTGAGCGCAATGCTTCCCAGCAATGCGAACTCGAGCTTGCGTTCACATTTCTGTCAACTTGTCATACCAGCGCACATAAGCATGTGCTGGTATAACTCAGTGGAGCACTTATATCGCTTTGCGAAAGCAATATTTAGTGCTCCACTTGTAATCTGGCCCTTAATAGGGAGCTTTAAAGTCAGATAAAGATGATGATGTTGAAGATGTTGAAGAACACATTGTAAATACAGAATGGAAACTTTTTTAAGGACAGTAAAGTCAAAACTAAAGGGACATAAAACCCCAAATTTTTCATTCATGATTCAGATAGAAAATACAATTTGAAACAACTTTCTCGTTTACTTCTATTATCAAATGTTCTTCTTTCTCTTGGTATCTGTTGTTGAAACAAAGTGACATAAGCTCAGGAGCGTGCACATCTGTGAAACACTATATGTCAGCCATTTTGAAAGAACCTTATACATTTGCAAGAACACTTGATGGCAACACTATTTCCTGCCAAGTAGTGCTCCGAAGACCTACCTAGGTATCTCTTCAACAAAGAATATAAGAACAAAGCAAATTTGATAGAAGTGTTTTTAATAAAATGTATTTTATTACCAACTAACTTGAAGTGTTTTTCCCTTGACAAGAAAGCAAACTTGAGTTTTCTCTCAAAAATGTGTTTGTTACAATTGCTTTTTACAGCATAATACTGAATTTTAATGCGTGAGTGCTCAGTGCATCAACTTATTGTGTATTTCAAATTATTTTAAATGTTCTTACAAAAGCTGGAACACATTTCACATAAATATAATCCTGGAAAATTCTACAGTTTGTTATGACAAACACCACCATTTTTGTATCCAACCATAAATCCGAACAAGATAAAATCTCCTACACAAGTGTCTTAAAAATACTAATGCACCAGGCTGCCAGTGATGAATGTTCATATGAGTCACATCTATCCATATTTAAAAAGAATCATTTTGTTCTATGAGTCAAGAAACATATTAAATATCTGTGTTTTATTGTCTAACTCAGCAGTTAGCCTGTGCCAATACAATAAGTTAAAATTTAATAGATTTAAAATGAATGATCTCCGAATATTTTTCATATTTTAGTTGTATGAGTTTTTTCTTTTTTTAATTATTATAAAACTATGGTTCTGGCAAATTATTTAGGGCTAGATTACAAGTGGAGCGCTAATTTATCGCACGCTTGTAAACAGGCAAATTCGCCCGTTTACGGGCATGTAGTAAATAACCAGCCATTACAAGTAGTTACAGACTAACTAAGGAGGTAGGATAACTCAATTTCATAGAGAAGTATCCTTTTTTTTATGTTTCCTCAACATTTACTGATTGCAAACAGCTAAAAAGGAGCTGTGGAAATGGGGAGCCTGCCATAGCCTTTGCCCTGGAGCCCAGCATGTTCTAGTTTGTGTACCTGTGTATACATGTGTATGTATGTGTATATATATATATATATGTATGTGTATGTATGTGTATGTTTGTGTATATATGTATGTGTATGTATGTATATGGGAAGTGTTTTAAAGATATATTACAATACAAAATCACCAGAATATGACTATCTCAAGTATGGCTGAGCATTCAAATACCTTTTTCTTCCCTACTTGTAGAACATGACTGTTCTAACATTCTTTATATTTTATTTTAAAAGTCAACCATAATATAATTTATTTAAAGGCTTTCAACCCTTAAAGCACCTTCAGTTTAGATGATCCATGGTCGCTATCACTCAAGCTCTAAGTAGAGGTAAGTAGATGGTGCACTAAGCCTTTTTCCAAGTAGTCATAAGGTAATTACTGTAACATTGTTAATCACTATAAATAACACCATTATCTACTGAAACGTAATATGCAGATGTTGGTTGAGGTGCCCTATATAATCCTTCCTCCCAAAATAGAGATAAGCAATGAACCCCATACTTAAAACAGGATAACATTCATAGAGAAGTATCCTCTTTTTCCATGTGTCTGATTCCTCAATATTTACTGATTGTAAACAGCCAAAAAGGAAGCTGTGGAAATGGGGAGCCCTGCCATAGCCTTAGCCCTGGAGCCCAGCATGTTCTAGTTATGTAGCTGTGTATACATGTGTATGTATGTGTATGTGTATATATATATATATATGTATGTATATGGGAAGTGTTTTAAAGATATATTACAATACAAAATCATAGTTTTGCAATTTTGTGGAGTAATTTTAATTGTATTTTTACATGGGACCAGAATATGGCTATCTCAAGTATGGCTGAGCATTCAAATACTTTTTTCTTCCCTACTTGTAGAACATGACTGTTCTAACATTCTTTATATTTTATTTTAAAAGTCAACCATAACATTATTTATTTAAAGGCCTTCAAGCCTTAAAGTACCTTCAGTTTAGATGATTCATGGCCGCTATCACTCAAGTGCTAAGTAGATGTAAGTAGATGGTGCGCTAAGAGTTTTTCCAAGTAGCCATCAGGTATTTATTATAAATAACACCATTATCTACTGATACATAATATGCAGATATTGGTTGAGGTGCCCTATATAATGCTTCCTCCCAAAATAGAGATAAGCAATGAATCCCATACTTAAAAAAGGGAAGGCCCATATTTGTTTTGAGTAGGACTTCTCCCAGTCTTTAAAATGATTGGCATTGCTTTGCCATTATTTGAAAAGAGAGTGAAGTCATAGCTAAAGCAGGTCATGTCCTCAACCATACCAGTATGTCATAAGAGGGGCAAAACTACAAGGGTTACAGAGGGCTCACATGAGACCAAGCCAACACATCTATTGGGCCCAACAGGCCCAATCATAAAGGGAATTTCTACAGAAGGTCCTGGTATGGATTGTGTTTCACCTGCCCCGGTAAAAAAAAGTGTTCAGAATGTAATGAAAGTGAATGGATTTGCCTTTACATATATGCTGGCAGGGTTTCCAAGATAACTGGGGCCCAGTGAGGTCTAGTTACACCTCTTTCATTTGAAATGGTTGAGCAAAAAAAAAACTAAAAACTTGGACAAGAATGTTTCAGCAGAGAAATTAACAAAACAGAACAGATCCCATAAAAAATGTTGTAAAAATACTTTTAATTTGAACTAAATGATCAACTAATAATTTAATAGTACAAATGTTTTGCTTTTTTCTTTACTTATAGGAAAATGCAACAACCACTAATTTATTCAAGGAAGTTATCAATTAATACATCAAAGTATATTAAACATAGAACTGATGATGAAAAAACCTTATTCAGTATCAACTGACCTTATTCTAATCAAAATGAATCTTCTTGCAAAATGTTGAGACGCTTTATAACTATTCAACCAATGCTCTTCAAATGCATTCAGACTACAAATCACTTGCTGTACCTTGCATGGGGACAGTACAGCACCTGCATTTAAGCATTTTTCCACACCTTAGGCCTACATGTTTGCTTCATCTAAGTGGCATCCTCGGTTGTTTGCATAGATTGTTGTCAATGTTTAAGTTCTTGTCATGCAACAGTTAACATAGGTTAATAAACCAGACTTTATTTTTGTCTTATGGAAACTAAAAATAAAGTTTACATCACACTTTGAAACTCTAAAACACAAATAAAATGCCATCCTCTAAATGTTAATTTGTGCGTGCATTGAAATGTTCGGAGGTTTAAACGTTAATTATAAAAGTAATCAAAATGACATAATATTATTAATTGGGCACTTCATGAATTAATGTTATTGGTTAATTGAAAACCCTGAATTGAAATATATTTAGCAGTTATCATTAATATTGAATGAATTAGCTGAGATTTGTTACTTTTACCAAACTTCTTTTGCAACCATGAACGTCTTTAAAAACACTGTGACAACCTACTTGAAAAGGTTGCTATACGCCTATTTATTATAGTTATTCATTTGTTTTATTTTTTATGTATTTAACTAAAGTTTCCTATTAATTCATTTTCTAATTAAAATTATTCAAATTCAACTAGCAACTCTTATTCATTGGAATATCTGAAATAGATCAAAAATATCTGCATGAGCATTCTATATATAGTGTTTTCACTGACCAATTCAGACATTTTGAAATAGGGGACACTACTTTTTAATTTTGCTTAGAATCAAATACAATTATGCCTAAAACATGAGAATAATTTAATAGTAATGGGCAAAGCCTTAAGGACCAGTTATCAAAACTTTGTCAGCATGGTGAGAAATATTACAATAAAACCTTGCATGGGCAGTCCTAAGAAAAGTCGCTAAACCTGAAAGTCCCAGTTAGTCGCAAGACCTAATGTGACAGGGAGCATTTGGCACTTCTAAGTATAATTGTGTTAAGGAGAATTCAAATTATATTATGCTGGCTTGTGCATAATTTGCTTTGCATTTATTTCTAGTTTTGCAAACGTCTTCTTTCTTTAAGTTTAATAAGCATATGACGTATTGAAACAAACTCGCCAGCTTACAATTGGCAAGAAAAATCCTGTTTGAAGAATATGATGAAAACTGCCCATTAACACCTCCACCTCAGCTCAGCCCACTTTTGGAAATCACATTGTATTTTAAATACCCTTTTTTTTACTGTTTACATATTAAAAATAAATCCCATGTTAAAAGTTAAAATAGAATTTTATGGCATAATATAAATTTACATTTTCAGCAGGTTTTAATACAAATTTGAATGTGTAATATCAATAGAAGTTATGTGTATTACGGCATAAATTCCATATGCTTTTTAACATGCTTATTTTATTGAGCACTATACTCAATGTATATACAAAAATATACAAAAATGTAGGTTACACCCCTTTGAAAAATACACAGCTATCAATGTATCATTTACCTTTAGAGAATCCCATAAAAGATCTCATAGTACTGACGGAACGGTTTAGAGAACTTTGCATGAGCGTCAACTTTTTAGCGACTTTGGCCTTACAGTTGTATTTAATAACCACTACAAGGTATACCAGGAATTTGCTTGCTGAACAGAGACCCATTTTCTTGTTCCACTACAGGAACAATAAAATCTATTAAAAATTATATAATTAAGAGCCGAAATTGATGAAACTATAAATAATCCACATTTTTCTTTTAGCAGTTGTCTCTCTCATTCTTTGTCAACCCTCCAAAAAATAATCACAAAATACTCAAACATATTATTAAATTTATCAGTTTTTGTTTTTGTGAATTTATTTCAATTGACTTTAAGACTTCCATGTTTTTCAAGGTCAGCTGCATAACATAGCTCATGACCTTTGACATTACGTAATCATTTTAACAACTGAGTTAACATAAACTTGAGAGAAATATCTCCCTCCAGGCATTTCACCCTGCTTATTAGCCACTCAATGTTTTCCTTCTGTGGAGACCAGTCTGGGGACATCACAAACTTCACAATGGGCAACATAAATATTTACTATGGCTTCATAGTACCCTCCTTTTTTTCCAATATCACTACTTATGTCAAAACATCAACGCACAATAGTTATAATAGGAATACTAGGAATACAAGGAGCTAGATTACACACAGTTCCCATAGACCACAATGTAAAGGCACTTTTTAGTGGCGATTTTTTTTTTCTAAGATCCCCAAAATACTGCCTAGTGCAGTTATTTTATTAAAAATTAAAAATAGTATAATTTTTATTTTTTAATAAAAATACGCTAGTTGCTACCACTGGTTGTTTATCGCTCCCGCAAACGGGCATAATCTACCCCAAAATGTGAAGATAAAAAAATTCACTGATGTGCATTTTCTTGATCTTCTTTTGTGTTGTAGTGTACTGAATTAATGGATATCTATTGAATAATACATTTTTAAAAATGAACTATCAAAAAAAAATACACCTAGGATCATTGATACTCAATTTAGATCACTGAAACCAAATTAAAGGGACAGTATACTGTAAAATAGTTTTTCCCTTAATGTGTTTACAAATGCTTTTTTTACCAACTGCAGAGTAAAAAATGTATGAAAATTAGCTTTTTAAGGTTTATTTCTGTAAATTAAAGCTCTGATTTTGTGTTTTGAAGCCACAGCCTAATAAAATGGGTTGAGCTTGTAGGTATAATCAGATCTCATTACTGTATCACATTGTGCACATATACCTGCTTCTTTATCTTATATCTGTCCTTAAAACAATCACAAATACTTTGAGAGAACAATGGAAAATAAACATTTTATTACCTTATCTCTGCTTTATCACACTGGGAGTGTAATTTCTTCCGCTGGCTGTGTTTACAAAGCTTATCTATAGCTGGTACGTGCGGCCACAAACTTTCAGAATAGGTGGGGATACCACATGCTAAATTAACAATTTCAAATGCCAATATAAGGGTAAAGGAGCTACTTGTAAACAATTGAATACACTCCAGCAGGTAAAGTGGATCATTGGGAACAAATTAAAGGGAAGAAATTTTTTGAGTAAACTGTCCCTTTAAGTACAGCTGTGTTTTCTAATTAGCCTAATTGCATGGAAATTATTATAAAAGGACCTGTGAACACCAGAACTTACTAAATTTTGCATTTATGGCTCCACATGGAAAAGAATTGCCAGAGGAATAGAAAAAATCTGATTGTAAGACCTCTGAATAATGGGGCACTGTGCGGGATAAAACCCTCAGACCCCTTAAAAAGGCTTATGCTGGAGGATGTTTCAGAGCCTGGAGATTTGATCATTTGAGTATTTCATGTGAGAAACAATCTGAGAAGTGGTAGACAGCTTGCAGTGACCTGTTTGGAGCCTGACAAACCAATTTAGGGACCTGCACTGTGAATCATGTTGAAAGATAGTTATCATTTACCTCTGGATGTACAAGTCAGCTGGTCGGCTTCTAATGTGTCCAGTCTATTTGAATAGCACTATTTAGTGCATATAAATCTGTAAGTAAGTTTCTTGCTATATGCTATTTCTGTATATATAGAAGATATCCCACCATTGGGGCGCCCTTTTCCTGTTTGTGTTTTCCAGATTGGATCCCTTGTGGTTTGTGTGAGATTTTTGAAGTGGAAACCGCTCCATATACTCCATAGGCTATAACATACAAATGGGCTAATTTGGACTTTCATTATGTTGTGTATAAGATACAATTGTATATAAGATTGGCGCTTTCAGTTTTTATGATAAAATTTCAATGTAAAGGGATTTTTTTCAGCAGCCAGTCAGGATGCTAGTGCCAGGACTTGCAGGGGAGTGTGCATCTGGCATGTGCATGCACAGTCTTGTAATTTCTCTCCTCTGATTAAGGAAGTTTACTATGAAATCTCACAAGATTTAAGTAAAATAAAGTAAAGCAAAGTCTGAGATCAGTGATGATGAAGATGATTGGCTGTTTTGTTTTCTCAACATTCTGCTGATAGTAGCTAAAGGATGTACTAGAGCACTTACTATTGTGAATAAAATATCTTCCTTTTTTACATAGAGATGTTAAGGAAATTATTTTATTGTCATTTTATTCCAGTTATTCTGCATAACTTTCAAGTGATTTAGCATATAGTTATTAAATCCCTTTAAATGACCATTAGATACAATATTTCCTTAATCAGAACTGCATAATCAACAAATGCATAATAAAAAGACAAAGCTTTAAAGGGACAGTCTACTCCAGAATTGTTATTGTTTAAAATGATGGATAATCCCTTTATTACCCATTCCCCAGTTTTGCACAACACTGTTATATTTATATACTTTTTATCTCTGCGATTACCTTGTATCTAAGAGTCTGCAGACTGTCCTCTTATCTCAGTTATTTTGAGTGACGTGCATTTTAGCCAATAAGTTAAGACTCATAAATAACTCCACAGAAGTGAGCATAATGTTATCTATATGGCACACATGAACTAGCTGTGAAAGACTATCAAAATGCACTGAAAACAGAGGCAGCCTTTAAGGGCTTATTAATTAGCATATAAGCCTACCTAGGTTTAGCTTTCAACAACAATTTGATGATACAAGTAAATTGGAAAGATGTTTAAAATGATATGCCCTATCTGAATCATGAAGGTTTAATTTTGACTAAACTGTTCCTTCAACACTGTCTGGATCTCAAATAAGTATTAGATGTTAGTCTGACAAATTACTTCCCCCTGTATCATGTGACAAAGGTTTTGTGTCACGTTGCCTCTCCTCATCCTGTACAATATGGCTGCCTATAATAAAATCACTTAAAATTGTACTTAAAAAAAACTGTACTAAGTATCTGAAAGTTTAATTTAAATTGCTATGTCCATTTAAGTAAAGTGGTTTTTAAGACGTAAAGCAGCATTAATTTACAATAGTTTGGAAAAGGTCACCATGCGACTGTCTACAGCGTAAAATGGCTACTTTTAGGAAAGAAATGATGGCCAATTTAGATACACAAGCTCAAAGTCTGATATTCATAAAATTATATAGTTCTGGATATTTATATTCATCTAAATGTAACAGGAATGACAAAAAATATTTAAATAAAGGTTTTGTATTACGTTGCCTTTCCTGACCTTAAAGTATATCCCGTACAATATGGCTGACTAAAATAAATTCGCTTGACATAATTCATTATAAGGAACACATATCACCTGTCAGACAGCGTAACACAATTAATGATGTCTGTATTGCAGGGAGTGGCAAAATTCAGATAATTAGATCACTCAAGGTCTTTTGACAAATGAGCAAATACTTTGGCACAAACACAGCACAAATATAATGACAAAAGAAAACATGCAGTTGATAGCTTGGCTGTCAAACAAAGGGTGACATTGTGGAAAAAAAACATCTACACTGATTAATTATCCACACAAGCAAAACATAAATATGTTTCATGTGTGTGAACAACGAAGTAAACTTTTAAATCATTACTATTAATGTTTTGGTTACACTCCTAAGTAATGGCAAGCCTAGTTTCAAGTCCAAAGTGATTGATGTTGGTATAGAAGCATTGGTTTCAAGCATTTATCATTAGCAATGGGATTTGTCTTCTTAGATCCTTGGAGTTGTTGTTGACTCCTGAATAGCTAAATCTATAGATAAGCTAAAAGTAATGTGCTTTATGCATTTTGAAAAATTGTTCTACAAATGTGTATAAAGGATTTTATAATAAATTACAAATGTACAGTATTTTGTAGAGTAGTAAGTTGCATTATTAAAGCAATTGGTGAGTGTAGAAATTAGGGCACCTTCTGAGATATACTTCCTTATAGGGAAGCGTTTGAGACTTTGGGGCCTAGTTATCAAGCCGTCAACCTCAAATACGCTGCGTATTCCGCAGCGTATTTGTGGCGAGGCTGATACGCCTTAGTTATCAAAGGCTCGAGACCGGCAAAAGTAGAATTTTGTGACGTAAGCTTCGATCCGCCGGACTCAGTCCGACACAGATCGATTCTTACGTCACTCCAGATGTTCCGCACACAAGTGCGGCACATTCTCACTACTTTTGCTAGCTATCAAAAAACTAGCAGGTACGCTCGGCACTTTTACGGCCCAGCGTACCTGGTTTTCAAAGCGCCAGCCTGGAGGCGGCGGATCCCATAGGAATCAATGGGAGTCTGACCATAGCGAAAGTACAAATTCGCTGCTGACAGACATCCCATTGATTTCTATGGGAGCTGTCTACACCTAACACCCTAACATGTACCCCGAGTCTAAACACCACTAATCTGACCCCCCCTACACCGCCGCAACTAAATAAAGTTATTACCCCCTAAACCGCCGCTCCCGGAGCCCACCGCAAGCTACTCTATACATATTAACCCCTAAACCGCCGCTCCCGGAGCCCACCGCAACTATAATAAATGTATTAACCCCTAAACCGCCGCTCCCTGAACCCGCCGCAACCTATATTAAATGTATTAACCCCTATCCTGCCCCCCCTACACCGTCGCCACCTATAATACATTTATTAACCCCTAATCTGCCCCCCCTACACAGTCGCAACCTATAATAAATTTATTAACCCCTATCCTGCCCCCCACTACGCCGCCGCCACTGTAATAAAATTATTAACCCCTAAACCTAACCCTAACCCTAACGCCCCCTAACTTAAATATTAATTAAATAAATCTAAATAAATTAACTCTTATTAACTAAATGAATCCTATTTAAAACTAAATACTTACCTTTAAAATAAACCCTAATATAGCTACAATATAAATAATAATTATATTCTAGCTATCTTAGGATTTATTTTTATTTTACAGGTACCTTTCAATTTATTTTAACCATGTACAATAGCTATTAAATAGTTATTAACTATTTAATAGCTTACCTAGCTAAAATAAAGAGAAATGTACCTGTGAAATAAATCCTAACCTAAGTTACAATTACACCTAACACTACACTATACTTTAATAAATTATTCCTATTTAAAAATAAATACTTACCTGTAAAATAAACCCTAAGATAGCTACAATGTAATTAATAATTATATTATAGCTATCTTAGGATTTATATTTATTTTACAGGTAACTTTGTATTTATTTTAGCTAGTTAGAATAGTTATTAAATAGTTATTAACTATTTAATAACTACCTAGCTAAAAGAAATACAAAATTACCTGTAAAATAAATCCTAACTTAAGTTACAATTAAACCTAATACTACACTATCATTAAATTAACTAAATAAACTACCTACAAATAACTACAATGAAATACAATTACATAAACTAACTAAAGTACAAAAAATAAAAAAAGCTAAGTTACAAAAAATAAAAAATTAAGTTACAAACATGTTAAAAATATTACAACAATTTTAAGCTACTTACACCTAATCTAAGCCCCCTAATAAAATAACAAACCCCCCCAAAATAAAAAAAATCCCTACCCTATTCTAAATTACATAAATTTCAAAGCTCTTTTACCTTACCAGCCCTTAAAAGGGCCATTTGTGGGGGCATGCCCCAAAAAGTTCAGCTCTTTTGCCTGTAAAATAAAAATACAACCCCCCCCCCCAACATTAAAACCCACCACCCACATACCCCTAATCTAACCCAAACCCCCCTTACAAAAACCTAACACTAATCCCCTGAAGATCATCCTACCTTGAGTCGTCTTCACTCAGCCGAGCCACAGATGGAACTGAAGAGGACATCCGGAGCGGAAGAAGTTAATCCTCCAAGCGGCGCTGAAGAAATCTTCCATCCGATGAAGTCATCATCCAGGCGGCGCTGAAGAAGTCTTCGATCCGGCCGATGTCATCTTCAAAGAGGCGCTGAAGAGGTCTTCTATCCGGGCGAAGTCATCTTCCAAGCCGGGTCTTGAATCTTCCTTCCGCCAACGCGGAACCACCTTCTTCACCGACGGACTACGACGAATGACGGCTCCTTTAAGGGACGTCATCCAAGATGGCGTCCCCTCAATTCCGATTGGCTGATAGGATTCTATCAGCCAATCGGAATTAAGGTAGGAAAATCTGATTGGCTGATGGAATCAGCCAATCAGATTCAACTTCAATCCGATTGGCTGATCCAATCAGCCAATCAGATTGAGCTCGCATTCTATTGGCTGATCGGAACAGCCAATAGAATGCGAGCTCAATCTGATTGGCTGATTCCATCAGCCAATCAGATTTTCCTACCTTAATTCCGATTGGCTGATAGAATCCTATCAGCCAATCGGAATTGAGGGGACGCCATCTTGGATGACGTCCCTTAAAGGAGCCGTCATTCATCGTAGTCCGTCGGTGAAGAAGGTGGTTCCGCGTCGGCGGAAGGAAGATTCAAGACCCGGCTTGGAAGATGACTTCGCCCGGATAGAAGACCTCTTCAGCGCCTCTTTGAAGATGACATCGGCCGGATCGAAGACTTCTTCAGCGCCGCCTGGATGATGACTTCATCGGATGGAAGATTTCTTCAGCGCCGCTTGGAGGATTAACTTCTTCCGCTCCGGATGTCCTCTTCAGTTCCATCGGTGGCTCGGCTGAGTGAAGACGACTCAAGGTAGGATGATCTTCAGGGGATTAGTGTTAGGTTTTTGTAAGGGGGGTTTGGGTTATATTAGGGGTATGTGGGTGGTGGGTTTTAATGTTGGGGGGGGGGTTGTATTTTTATTTTACAGGCAAAAGAGCTAATCTTTTTGGGGCATGCCCCCACAAATGGCCCTTTTAAGGGCTGGTAAGGTAAAAGAGCTTTGAAATTTATGTAATTTAGAATAGGGTAGGGATTTTTTTTATTTTGGGGGGGTTTGTTATTTTATTAGGGGGCTTAGATTAGGTGTAAGTAGCTTAAAATTGTTGTAATATTTTTAACATGTTTGTAACTTAATTTTTTATTTTTTGTAACTTAGCTTTTTTTATTTTTTGTACTTTAGTTAGTTTATGTAATTGTATTTCATTGTAGTTATTTGTAGGTAGTTTATTTAGTTAATTTAATGATAGTGTAGTATTAGGTTTAATTGTAACTTAAGTTAGGATTTATTTTACAGGTAATTTTGTATTTCTTTTAGCTAGGTAGTTATTAAATAGTTAATAACTATTTAATAACTATTCTAACTAGCTAAAATAAATACAAAGTTACCTGTAAAATAAATATAAATCCTAAGATAGCTAGAATATAATTATTAATTATATTGTAGCTATCTTAGGGTTTATTTTACAGGTAAGTATTTAGTTTAAATAGGAATAATTTATTAAAGTATAGTGTAGTGTTAGGTGTAATTGTAACTTAGGTTAGGATTTATTTCACAGGTACATTTCTCTTTATTTTAGCTAGGTAAGCTATTAAATAGTTAATAACTATTTAATAGTTATTGTACATGGTTAAAATAAATTGAAAGGTACCTGTAAAATAAAAATAAATCCTAAGATAGCTAGAATATAATTATTATTTATATTGTAGCTATATTAGGGTTTATTTTAAAGGTAAGTATTTAGTTTTAAATAGGATTCATTTAGTTAATAAGAGTTAATTTATTTAGATTTATTTAATTAATATTTAAGTTAGGGGGGCGTTATGGTTAGGGTTAGACTTAGGTTTAGGGGTTAATCATTTTATTACAGTGGCGGCGGCGTAGTGGGGGGCAGGATAGGGGTTAATAAATTTATTATAGGTTGCGGCGGGTTCATGGAGCGGCGGTTTAGGGGTTAAACTATTTATTTAGTTGCGGAGAGGTGCGGGATCAGCAGGATAGGGGTTAATAATTTTATAATAGAGGGCGACGGTATAGAGGGGGCAGGATAGGGGTTACTAGGTATAATGTAGGTGGCAGCGGTGTCCGGGAGCGGCGGTTTAGGGGTTAATACATTTATCAGAGTTGCGGCAGGGTCTAGGAGCGGCGGTTTAGGGGTTAGTAACTTTATTGAGTTGCGGGGGGCTCCGGGGGCGCCGGTATAGGGGGTAGAACAGTGCAGTTTAGTGTGAGTGCTTAGTGACAGGCTAGCAATAAAGCTGGGAAAAAGCCGAAGGGCAGCGAGATCGGATGAGTGATAACTGTCACAGTCCGCTGCTCATCGCCCCGCGGCTTTTTGACAGCTTTATTTGATAACTTAGGCGTATTTTTTCAGGTCCGCGGCGGCGAAGGTAGGCGAGCTTAGGCGGACGTATTGGGCCGGCGAAGCCAGAAAAGTAGACGGCTTGATAACTAGCCCCCTATGCGTCATGCAACCACAAATTTAAGAAGCAGAAGGTGAGATAAATCACCCGACACTCGCTTGGCATGTCTTGCTTTTATGCAAAATTATAAAAACAATATAAAACATATAAAACAATATTATTATTTTTTTAAATGGTGCAAATGTTTATCTTATCTCCTTTTCTGTAGCCAATAAGGTGCAGTGCACAATGTCAGCCTTCATTTTTCCTGAACATTAAGAAAATGAAACTTTTACTAACAATTTTTTTAAAATGCTTTTAAACATCTATTTTATATTGTTTTTTCTGCAATTCAACTCATTATTGTTAATAAAATAATAAAACAATAGTAAGTACACCCCTGTTCAATATCACTTAAATGTCAAATGATTTACCTTAAAGTAATTGTACTTCTAATTTGAACAGTAGGGTAAAACATTTGCGTGTGAGCAAAACCCAACAAGCACTAACTTTGACTAACTTAGAATATCAATGCAAGGCTGGAATACATTATGGGCCAGATTACAAGTGGAGCACTAAATATTGCTTTCTTGAAAGCGATACTAGCGCTCCACTTAGGAATACCAGCACACGCTAATGTGCACTGCTATTACAAGTTCACAGCAATGCGAATGCAAGGCTCAAATGACACACGGCATGAGAACCTCATGCAGCAAAGGGGATTAGTAGCACAGCGATGGCAGCAAAGTGCGAATATATACAGGGAGTGCAGAATTATTAGGCAAATGAGTATTTTGACCACATCATCCTCTTTATGCATGTTGTCTTACTCCAAGCTGTATAGGCTCGAAACCCTACTACCAATTAAGCATATTAGGTGATGTGCATCTCTGTAATGAGAAGGGGTGTGGTCTAATGACATCAACACCCTATATCAGGTGTGCATAATTATTAGGCAACTTCCTTTCCTTTGGCAAAATGGGTCAAAAGAAGGACTTGACAGGCTCAGAAAAGTCAAAAATAGTGAGATATCTTACAGAGGCATGCAGCACTCTTAAAATTGCAAAGCTTCTGAAGCGTGATCATCGAACAATCAAGCGTTTCATTCAAAATAGTCAACAGGGTCGCAAGAAGCGTGTGGAAAAACCAAGGCGCAAAATAACTGCCCATGAACTGAGAAAAGTCAAGCGTGCAGCTGCCAAGATGCCACTTGCCACCAGTTTGGCCATATTTCAGAGCTGCAACATCACTGGAGTGCCCAAAAGCACAAGGTGTGCAATACTCAGAGACATGGCCAAGGTAAGAAAGGCTGAAAGACGACCACCACTGAACAAGACACACAAGCTGAAACGTCAAGACTGGGCCAAGAAATATCTCAAGACTGATTTTTCTAAGGTTTTATGGACTGATGAAATGAGAGTGAGTTGTGATGGGCCAGATGGATGGGCCCATGGCTAGATTGGTAAAGGGCAGAGAGCTCCAGTCCGACTCAGACGCCAGCAAGGTGGAGGTGGAGTACTGGTTTGGGCTGGTATCATCAAAGATGAGCTTGTGGGGCCTTTTCGGGTTGAGGATGGAGTCAAGCTCAACTCCCAGTCCTACTGCCAGTTTCTGGAAGACACCTTCTTTAAGCAGTGGTACAGGAAGAAGTCTGCATCCTTCAAGAAAAACATGATTTTCATGCAGGACAATGCTCCATCACACGTGTCCAAGTACTCCACAGCGTGGCTGGCAAGAAAGGGTATAAAAGAAGAAAATCTAATGACATGGCCTCCTTGTTCACCTGATCTGAACCCCATTGAGAACCTGTGGTCCATCATCAAATGTGAGATTTACAAGGAGGGAAAACAGTACACCTCTCTGAACAGTGTCTGGGAGGCTGTGGTTGCTGCTGCACGCAATGTTGATAGTGAACAGATCAAAACACTGACAGAATCCATGGATGGCAGGCTTTTGAGTGTCCTTGCAAAGAAAGGTGGCTATATTGGTCACTGATTTGTTTTTGTTTTGTTTTTGAATGTCAGAAATGTATATTTGTGAATGTTGAGATGTTATATTGGTTTCACTGGTAAAAATAAATAATTGAAATGGGTATATATTTGTTTTTTGTTAAGTTGCCTAATAATTATGCACAGTAATAGTCACCTGCACACACAGATATCCCCCTAAAATAGCTATAACTAAAAACAAACTAAAAACTACTTCCAAAACTATTCAGCTTTGATATTAATTAGTTTTTTGGGTTCATTGAGAACATGGTTGTTGTTCAATAATAAAATTAATCCTCAAAATACAACTTGCCTAATAATTCTGCACTCCCTGTATGTATATGATTGTGTATAGACATATATATATATATATATATATATATATGTATATATATATATATATATATATATATATATATATATATATATATATATATATATATATATAATTACATTGCGGTCTATGAGAACACACAGTTTTGTTTTTTGTTTTTCATAAAAAAATGTAATGCCCTCTATTTTGAGGACATTTGGGGCACATTTAGAAAATTAACCAGAGATCTAATCTCTTGTTAATTTTCAGAGGGTTAATTGCCACTGCAAGCTTGTGGTAGCAATAACCAGCCACGTGTAGCAGCTGGTTATTTATTGCACGTCTGCAAACGGTCAAATTTGCCCGTTTGGGGGCACAGGATAATTTAGCGCTCCACAATCTAGCCCTATATATACAATAATAAATAATATACATGGTAATGTATAATGCATAGTATTTTAAGTAATGGATATAAATTAAAATGTAGATATTCTTGCTTGTTGTGTTTATTATTTTAAATATAAATATATTTTTAAAATATATAATTGTTATAAATGACAGTTGCATTATAATTATAGTATCACATAACTGTATGCCTGTTATGTAATAATACAGTTGTAATACTAATGACTTTTGTAACATAAATATACATTTAAAAAATATATTTATGTTTACAATAATAAACACAAGAAAAAATAAATGCATTTTAATTTATATACAATACTTAAAATAATTTGCATCATACATGAGAATGCATACTTTTTTAAACATTCCAGGTAAATGCTAAAATATACTATTAACCCCTAAACTTCC
This sequence comes from Bombina bombina, assembly GCF_027579735.1. NCBI lineage: Eukaryota > Metazoa > Chordata > Amphibia > Anura > Bombinatoridae > Bombina > Bombina bombina. The sequence continues at coordinate 212,592,343 of NC_069504.1, read as the reverse complement.
CTAACCTAATCACCAAACCACCGCCCATACCTATTCTAAAATGCAATCTTGATAAATTTGATTAACAGCACAGCTTTGTTTAATTAAAGCCTTGTTGAACTTACCTATGATAATTTATTTATTTTTTTATCTAACTTTGTGCATGACTTCTTGATTTGTAGTTATTGATACTACCCCCCACACACACATACACACACACCACACCACCACCATCTCTTTGTTTTTTGTTAAAGTTTGATACCAGACTTGACTTGAAAGTATCTTGCAAGAACTTGAGACGTGACTTAAGACTTGAAGGTAGAGACTTGATTGAGACTTGGACTAAAAGACTTGAATACATCACTGGGTATAGGTAGGGATGTGTATATATATATATATATATATATATATATATATATATATTTATATATATATATATATATATACACTCCCCGGCCACTTTATTAGGTACACCTTGCTAGTACCGGGTTGGACTCCCTTTTACCTTCAGAACTGCCTTAATTCTTTGTGGCATAGATTCAACAAGGTGTTGGAAACATGATAGCATCATGCAGTTGCTGCAGATTTGTCGGCTGCAGATCCACAATGTGAATCTCCCATTCCACTACATCCCAAAGGTTTGATTGTGATCTGGTGACTGTGGAGGCCATTGGAGTATAGTAAACTCATTGTCATGTTCAAGAAACCAGTTTGAGATGATTTGAGCTTTGTGACATGATGCATTATCCTGATGGAAGTAGCCATCATAAGATGGGTTCACTGTAGTCAGTCAAAGGGATGGACATAGTCAGCGACAATACTCAGGTAGGCCATGGTGTTTAAACGATGCTCAATTGGTACTAAGGCGCCCAAAGTGTGCCAAGAAAATATCCCCCACACCATTACACCACCACCAGCCTGAACCGTTGATACAAGGCAGGATGGATCCATGCTTTCATGTTGTTTACACCAAATTCTAACCCTACAATCTGAATGTCGCAGCTGAAATAGAGACTCATCAGACCAAGCAACATTTTTAAAATCTTCTATTGTCCAATTTTGGTGAGCCTGTGCGAATTGTAGCCTCAGTTTCCTGTTCTTAGCTGACAGGAGTGGCACCCGGTGTGGTCTTCTGCTGCTGTAGCCAATATGCATCAAGGCTCGACGTGTTGTGCATTCAGAGATGGTATTCTGCATACCTTGGGCTTACCATGGTTGTAAGGAGTGGTTATTTTCATTACTGTTGCCTTTCTATCATCTTGAACCATTCTGACCATTCACCTCTGACCTCTGACATCAACAAGGCATTTTTTTCCACACAGCTGCTGCTTACTGGATATTTTCTCTTTTTCGGACCATTCTCTATAAACCCTAGAGATGGTTGTGTGTGAAAATCACAGTAGATTAGCAGTTTTTGAAATACTCAGAACATGTCTTCACCATGTCTAGATGCCTAAATGCATTGAGTTGCTTCCATGTGATTGGCTGATTAGCAATTTGTGTTACCAAGCAATTAAACAGGTGTACCTAATAAAGGGGCCGGTGAGTATATATATATATATATATATATATATATATATATATATATATATATATATATATATAAAGTAAAAATAAAATGTTCCTGTATGTGAAGAACATTGTAATTTGAAATATTAATAACTCCTGTCAGGTATAGGGATGTGGATTTAATACGGTGTTGGATTAGTGCCCGATCGATAAGTGTTTTTTTTCTTCTGAGCTCTCCATTAAAGTCTATGGGGAGAATAAGTTAGCATGGTCATTATAGCCGAAGTCCTATAGTTATATTTTTGCTAGCGTGCAAAAGTTTTACTTTTTTTTATTATTATTTTAAGATTTTTTATTGAGTTATACAACAAAGCGTATATTACACATTTCTTGGCAATAATGTAGAATTGAACATTTCCACTGTATAGAAAAAGAAACAAAGAGAAGATAAAAGGGGAAGGGGGAACTTGGGGAAGGAAGTGTAAATTCATGTAAGATCCCTGAAATCAATTAGTATAAAACAATTTCAACTCCACAGAGCTTACACTAGCTATTGCAATATTCTTCCAACATTCCTATATGAAATTGTGTACATTTCTGAGGATGTAATTACTTTGCTAGTTTAAGGGGTTGCCTTGTGTTAGAATATACTATTAGTGTTTATATAACAACATGTATTCCTCCCATATGAAGGAGATAGACAAGTAATCATCAAGTATTTTTGAAACAACAAAGTGGTGCTTTTCTAACAGTATTGTGGTGGAAGCTAGGGCTCTTCACTGCTTAAGTGTAGGTGGCTAGTCTGTTTCCAAAGTTGTGGTATTAATCGTTTTGCACTGTTGATCATAGTATATAGTAACTGAAGTCTATGTTTGCATCAGACTTTTGAGAATCTGTTGAATAAGATTGTCACTGGATCCAAGGATAATGTGATGTTGATAACCTTTTTAATTTCTCCTATAATATTGGGCCAAAAGGGGGTAATAAGGGGGCATTGCCACCATATATGTATGAATGTGCCTGGGTTCCCACAACCCCTCCAACATTCCGATGATGTGTTCTTGAATATTGTGGCAAGCCTGGATGGTGTGTAGTACCAGCTACATTGGAGTTTAATATTCATCTCCTGTATTTGAACTGAGGAAGTGTACCTATTCATATTTGAAAATATCTGCAACCATTCCTTTTGTGTAGGGTGATATTGTAGTTCCACCTCCCATTTATTAGTGTAGGTCGGCAGTTTCCTGGAATGGTGTGTTAAAAGCAGTTTGCAGGTTAGGGATAATATGCCTTTTCTGGAGGGTTTCATGTGGCACAGGGTTTCAAAGGCCGTAAGGGGTCTAAAAATGTTTTCTCTCTCTACTTGACTACTAATCCTAATGTAGTGTGCGAGTTGTTGGTATCAAAACCAATGATGGAATATCCCCCTGTGGAATTCTTGGAGATCTGATCTAGGTTTTATTTTATTATTTTGCAAGACATTATAGCACAAGGCAGTATCCGACAAGGTAGTGATAGGATGCAAGATGGAAATGGGCAGTATTGGTATGCTCGGATTGTTTAATAATAGAGTCAGTGGTGAGATGTTTGAGGATATAATGGGTATCTTTGTGAGATGTTTATCCAATACTTTATATGACTCCAACGTCAGTTTAGAAATGCTGTGGTCAAACTGTCTATTCTGTGGAGGGAGCCAACAACAACTACCTAGCTGCAATACTCCAGCAAGAGCGTATTCCAGAGTAACCCACTCTTTTCTTTGGGAATTCTTATACCAATCAACTATCCGAGTGAGAAAAACCGCCCACCTATAATATTGCAGACACGGTACACCCAGGCCACCATTTTCTTTTGTACGATACATGGTAGACTTGGCTATTCGTTGTCTTTTATTTTGTCAAATAAAGGTATTGATAAGCTTTTGTAATGTGAGTAATTTAGAATCCGTGAAGTTTATAGGAATTGTTTGGAGGATGTATAATATCTTTGGTAATATGGACATCTTAACCGCATTTATCCTCCCTATCCAGGATCCAAGGTTTTATTTTGTCAGGAACATAATTCCTGCTGTATATTTTTGATAAGGGGTGAATATTTAAGTGTAATAAGGAGGTGTGTATTTGCAGATAGGTAGACCCCCAAGTACTTTGTAGAAGTTGTTTGGTATTTGAATTTGTGGACCGTCACTATGTTTTGAATATCCGCTTGGGGAAGACCTATACTTAGAAATTCTGATTTGCTTGCATTTACTTTGAAATTAGAGTGTGTACCGTATAGTGTTAGTTCTTCCATCAGATATCAGATGGAGCTCTTTGGGGAAGATAACGTTACGAATATGTCATCAGCATAGAGGGTAATTTTATATTCCTGAGGGCCTATCTGGATGCCCCTAATTTCAACATTTTGTCTAATTCTAGTAGCTAAAACTTCCATCGTCAACATAAACAACAATGGTGAGAGCGGGCATCCCTGCCTTGTGCCATTCAGTACAGGGAGTGAAGGGGAAAGGTCATTATTTACTACAATTTTAGTGCTGGGATAACTGTAGAGGGCAAATATTTTGTCAATAAAGATATTTTGGAACCCGAATTTTATAAGTGTCTGCCTGAGAAATGACCAATTTAGCCTATCGAAAGCTTTTTCCGCGTCCATCGACGCAAATATAGAGGGGATTTTGTGTGAGGACGCATATTCTAAAAGGAAATTATTTTAGTAGTTTTGTCCCGAGATTCACGGTCCGGAGTAAATCCTGCCTGATTTATATTGATTAAAGATGGGAGAATTTTATTCAATCGGTATGCCAAGATTTTTGCGTAGATCTTGACATCCACATTCAAAAGTGATATAGGTCTAAAATTAGATGTACAATCTGGGGTTTTTCCCGGCTTGGGTATAACCGTTATGTGGGTTTCTAACATTGATGCTGGAAAAGTAACCGTGTGTGATGTAATATTAAATAAGTGCAACAGATGTGGGAGTACAATTGGCTGAAACGCTTGATAATATCTAACCGAAAAACCATTGGGGCCTGGACATTTCCCCACATTTAATTGTTTTATAGCTAAAGTAATTTCTGAGGGAGTGATTGGGGAGCTCAGATCTTTAATTTGATCCTCGGTAAGTTGAGGGAGCTGACAGGAGTGCAAATAGTCTAGGACGTCTCGGTCTTCTATGTCTGTGCGTTTCTGTGAGTTAATGTTATATAGTGTGGAATATTACCCGTGGAATTGCTATAAGATCTCGGGGGTTGTCTTAACCCTTTGTGTTGTCAGGTAGCCTAAGGTCATGTATGTATTATTTAAATTTTTTCCATTTAAGGGCTCGAGCCAGAAGTTTGCCCGCTTTGTTCCCTTCGTAAAAATAAAGTTGTTTAGTGCGCATGTGGGATTTTTATTGCTCAACTGACAAAAAGTTGTTAAGTTAATTACGAAGAGCTTTTATGTCGGCCAGGATTTGAATATTGGAGGGGGTCTTGTTTATGGTTATATTCAGCTTGTGCCAATTTAGAGGTTAGGGTGTTATAAAGTTGTTTAGCTATTTTTTGAATGTGTGATTTAAGCTTGATGAGTTCTCCCCTTATGGTACACTTATGAGCTTCCCAAAGCACGTAGGGGTCCGTGACTGAGTTTATGTTCATCTCAAAGTATTTGATCAGTGATTTAGTCAATTTCTCAAAATTTATGGGATTACTTAAAAGAGAATCATCTAGCCTCCAATTATCGGGGCCTCGTCTAGTGTCTGACCATCTAAATTTCACCTCCACAGCTGAGTGATCGGACCATGAGCTCAGCAATATAGAAGAAATGGTGATCAGGGGGAGGTCTTCCTGGTTTGTAAGGATATAGTCAATCCTGCTGTAGGATAAGTTGGGATGGGAGAAGAAAGTGTAGTCCCTTTTATCGGGGTGTATAAATCTCCACACATCATATAGGTTATTGTCTTTAAGGGCTTTCCAGAGAAAATTAGCATTTTTTTGGAGATCATAGATTTTGGGTTCGATACATCTAACTTTGGGTCTAGTGGAAAATTGAAATCACCCCCAGAAAGACCGTGCTCTGTGAAAAATCTAAATATTTACGGAATAACGATTTGAAAAATAGTGTATGTTGTGAATTTGGGGCGTAAGCATTCAAAAATGTTATCTGCTTGCCAAATAATAGTCCTGATATCCCTACATATATACCGTCTGTATCCCTGTCAAGTGTTTGAAGTGTAAATGGGATTGTTTTCCGTATAAGTATACTAACGCCCCTTTTCTTGACCCCTGCTGTGCTGTGGTAGTGTTGAGTATATTGAGTCCCAAAATATGCAGGTTCTCTATGTTTTTTAAAATGAGTCTCCTGCAAAAAAAAGAATATCCGCTCCCCGTTTAGCTAGGTCGGATAGTGCTTTATGTTGCTTACTTGGTGAGTTAAACCCCTTGACATTTTGGGAAATTAAAGCTAGTTCACAGGCTTTGGAATCTATAATGTGTGTAAAAGGCTAAAAATCCTCTGTAATGTCTGTTTGTGTTAAGCAAATATTAGATCATGAATGTACCAAAACATAACAATAAACATTGATATATAAAGAAAAACAATCAAACATTTCAGAACCAGACCATCATAGTCTGTAGTGACGCTGCAAGCGGACACAGCCCTAAAGGCCGTATCCACCCACCTCGTCCCTATTCTGAGAGAAATTGGGGGATAAGTGATGGCAGCATATTTAAACACTGTTTAGTGTTATTGATATTGGGGACCAACTTTCAAATTTTCCTGACATTATGAGGAATAGGACAAAACAAGTTACACAACCTTTTAAACAATGAACAGAATATAAATTCAACTCAAGTTGAGTATGTCAAAACATTTCAACAAACCAGTTCAACGCTGTAGCCTAGGATTGAATGGAAAAAACTAGGAGTGTTCCTGATTACTAGTGTCCATTTCTTGACCTCGGAGATCTGGGTTGCATTATCCTCTGGGTCTTGGGATCTTGGGTTTGTTGTGGTGAAAGAGTGCTTTTCTGTTGGCTACCCACTGGCATCCATTTACGAGAGGCACTAGGGGATCCTGTGTCTTGTGAGGACATTAGTTCTTTCTCCTGCTGGACCATCTGGGGTGCCTCTATGTTTAGAGTTCTACAAAAGGCTCCAATCTCTGAAACATCTTACAAATGTGTCTCCTATCGTCATGAATGACACAGAGTTGAGTTGGAAAACCCCATCTGTAGGGAATCCTCTTTAGGCGAAGAAGTTGTGTCAGAGGACTAAATTCTCTTCTTTGTTGAAGGGTTCTCTGAGAGAGGTCTGCATAAAACTGCAAAACTGTACCCCGAAATATTATAGGCTGGTTCTTTCTTGAGAGGCCTAATATCTCTTCCTTTTCCCGGAAATTTTTAAATTTAATGATGATGTCCCTTGGAGGAGCGGAATCTGGTGGTTTTGGGTGCAACGCCCTATGGGCCCTGTCCCAAGGGATGATGTCTGAGGAGTTGGTTCCTTTCAAGTGTGTAAATAGAGCTGGCAGGTAGGTTGGAAGGTCCTTAGGATGGACATATTCTGGGACTCCACGAATGCATACATTTTTCCTGCGTCTCCTGTTTTCCAGGTCATCCACCTTATCATATAGCATTTCCATGAAGTGTTGTTAGGTGTCATATCTTAGTTGTAGTTGGTTAAATTCCTCTCTCATTGAGTCATTACCATCTTCCAGTGCCTCTACCCTAAATCTGCTAATTCCTCCCTCACACATGCACGGACAATATCTGTAATATCCTGCTTAGATGGGAGGGAAGAAAACACATCTGTTGGAACTTGTATTAAATCTTGTGTGTCTTGATCCACCTCCGAAGATATATCTGTCTGCGTGGAGACAATCACTGGTGGTGCATTATCATCACGATGCGTCTGCTCTGCAGCATTAAAGTAAGATGGAACTGAGTGATTCTTGCTTGTATGAGACTTATTAGTTTTGTCTTGTTAAAGTTTCTGTTTTGACGCCATTATTGATGTGGGACATTTATCAGAAGGGACTTTAAACCACGGGCCCTCTGTTATGTATTTTGCCTAATTAGCCCAATTTTAGGATATTGATCGCGATATCAATTGCTCCAAGTAGCAGCAAAGACCCCCAGGCCAGGCCTGTGTGCGGACTCAAAGTTGCACAGGCTGTATTTTATTAACTCCCCACAGCACACATGTGTAATAACTATGTGATTATTGTCCTGTTCTGGTAGCTATGCCTGCCTGTTGGGAGACAATGAATGTCCTTTGTATGTATAATTAGCACCAAGAGTGTGCCTCCCTGTCCCCTGCAACCCACTGTAGTATTTACTTGTAGGCCATGGATTGGCCGCACAGACTAGTGTTGTGTAGATTGCTGATGGGGAAGATTGAAGGTCCTTCCAGTGTTGCTCACCGCAATTTATAGTAATCAGCAGGATCTTAATAGTCGGAGTCCGACTTTCAGTCCCCTATGTGTCACATACCTCTGACTGATCTGGCAGCTGATTTTAAGCATGGCCTCACTGAAAAACTGCAGCATCTGTGGTTATAGCTGAGAATGGTTCCTGTTTTATTCACGGGTCTCCGGAATGCCTGCAGGCATCCTAATGGGCTGATTGTCGTCGCCTGTGTGAGTTAGCTCTGTTTGGTCCCATTAATTTGTAGTTTTATTGCTGTGCCATCGACGGAGCTCGGAATTATGCTGCCATCTTGGTTGCACCCAGCTCCGCCCCCCCCCCCCCCAAAAGTTTTACTTTTAACATGTAATATGCTCGCAAAAACTTGACTTCTGGCGGTGTTATCACTGAAGCAAAAGCGCTAAATAGCTTGCCACTTGTAATCTAGCGCATAATGAGGAATTCATAGCAAAGATTAGCCTAAGAATGGTATATAGATGCATTTTTTTTTTAAATGTTGTTAGTTCTATAAAGTAGTGGGTGACACTATCCTCCAATACTGAAACCTCAGTATGTCTCTCTTGAGGCCAATTAGGGACAGATATTGTGTGCAAACAATCGGCTAGATTACGAGTTTTTGCCGGTAATGGTGTGCGGTGCTAACAAGCCTTTTTTTCTCACCGCTCACTTAAGACAACGCTGGTATTACGAGTTTTCTGCAAGCTGGCGTTAGCCTCAGAAAAGTGAGCGTTGAGCAAAATTTAGCTCCACATCTCACCTCAATACCAGCGTTGCTTAAGTCAGCGGTGAGTTGGCTGAACGTGCTCGTGCACGATTTCCCCTTAGGAAACAATGGGGCTGAGCTGGCTGAAAAAAAACCTAACACCTGCAAAAAAGCAGCGTTCAGCTCCTAACGCAGCCCCATTGTTTCCTATGGGAAAATACTTTTTATGTCTACCTCTAACACCCTAACATAAACCCAGAGTCTTAACACCCCTAATATTACACTTATTAACCCCTAATCTGCCGCCCCCGACAATGTCGCCACCTACATTATATTATTAACCCCTAATCTGCTGCTCCGGACACCGCTGCCACCTACATTATACTTATGAACCCCTAATCTGATGCCCCAAACATCGCCAAACCCTACATTTGATTTATTAACCCCTAATCTGCCCCCCCAACATCGCCGCCACTATAATAAATTTATTAACCCCTAAACCTAAGTCTAACCCTAACCCTAACACCCCCCTAACTTAAATATAATTTAAATACATCTAAATAAATTTACTATAATTAACTAAAATTATTCCAATTTAAAACTAAATACTTACCTATAAAATAAACCCTAAGCTAGCTACAATATAACTAATAGTTACATTGTAGCCATCTTAGGGTTTATTTTTATTTTACAGGCAACTTTGTATTTATTTTAACTAGGTAGAATAGTTATTAAATAGTTATTAACTATTTAATAACTACCTAGTTAAAATAAGTACAAATTTACCTGTAAAATAAACCCTAACCTAAGTTACAATTACACCTAACACTACACTATAATTAAATTAATTACCTAAACTAACTAAAATTAATTACAATTAAATTAAATAAACTAAATTACGGAGAAAAAAACCCACTAAATTACAGAAAATAAAAAAGAAATTACAAATGTTTAAACTAATTACACCTAATCTAATCCCCCTAATAAAATAAAAAAGCCCCCCAAAATAAAAAAATTCCCTACCCTATACTAAATTACAAATAGCCCTTAAAAGGGCTTTTTGCAGGGCATTGCCCCAAAGTAATCAGCTCTTTTACCTGTAAAAAAAAATACAATACCCCCCCAACATTAAAACCCACCACCCACACACACAACCCTACTCTAAAACCCACCCAATCCCCCCTTAATAAAACCTAACACTACCCCATTGAAGATCACCGTACCTTGAGCCGTCTTCACCCAGCCGGGCACAAGTGGACCTCCAGAGGGGCAGAAGTCTTCATCCAATCCGGCCAGAAGAGGACATCCAGACCGGCAGAAATCTTCATCCAGGCGGCATCTTCTATCTTCTTCCATGCGGAGCGGGTCCATCTTGAAGACATCCGACGCGGAGCATCCTCTTCCATCCAACGGCGACTGAAGAATGAAGGTTCCTTTAAGTGGCGTCATCCAAGATGGCGTCCCTTCAATTCCAATTGGCTAATAGAATCCTATCAGCCAATCGGAATTAAGGTAGGAAAAATCCTATTGGCTGATGCAATCGGAATTGAAGGGACGCCATCTTGGATGATGTCACTTAAAGGAACCTTAATTCAGTAAAACTACTGACTTTTAAATGCGGTAGGAGTCTGGACAGAAGAGAGTCTACCGCTCACTTTTTCCAGCAATCGTAATACCGGTGTTAGGAAAATCCCATTAAAAAGATAGGATACGCAATTGACGTAAGGGGATTTGCGGTATGCAAAAAATCGCGGAAAAAAGTGTTCGGTACACCTGTACCTGCCTGACTCGTAATACCAGCGGGCGTTAAAAAGCAGCGTTGGGACCCCTCAACGCTGCTTTTTAAGGCTAACGCAAGACTCGTAATCTAGGCGTATGACTGTGTGCAATACTAAGGAAATTAACATGGTTTAGAGCCCCTTAATGTGTGCCAAATGACTTGTTATAACTATTTCAGAGTATTAAATGTATGTATTGGTCATAATTTTATATTTTTAATTGAAATAGCTGTTTTTGCTCATTAAAACCATCACCCATTTTTTTCAAGGACATGCCCATAAAATTGGTTTGAGGCTGCAAGTAAAACAATAATGTTTAGACATTGAAATGCTAATTCTGGCTGGGGGGTTTAATTAGCACAATCAGCAATTTCAAATACAAAAATCTGGAAGATTAATTAGTTTTATTGCATCCTGTGTACATCTCTTTTCTACAGAGAATATGTTTATTTTTCATATTTTCAGGGTAGGTGGTATTTTCAACTGTCAAAATCATATATTTCAAATAACAAAAGGTAAAGTATCTGTTAACAAGCATTTAAATAAACTCCAACAGGTAATTTACCTAGAAACTCAGGGAAATTGGAAAACCCACAACTAAATAACAGAAAAATGGGGCAAATAAATAAGGCAATTACATTCCAATTGTTTTTACTACACATAAAACTTTTCATATTACAATATAAAAAAGTGTTAAATGCTCATTCAGTGATCCTTAGCCAAAAACTGATAAAGTAGAATGAGTTTCAAGCAAAATGTAAACACATGAATGGAAAAAAATGAGTACATTGTCCCTTTGACATTGTAGGTGAGAATATTTGTAGCTTACATTTGCTCCCTTGAGACAGTACTATTATCTAGGAACTATCTCTTTGAGCTCAATTTATCAATTCCTGTCAATCTCCCTGGTCGGACGAGAGGTGGAGAACAGGGTAGGGAAGCAGCAGTCTGATGACCGCTGCTTGATAAATCCTGACTTAGGTTCTCTTGTGCGAACCTGCAGTCAAAGGGAGGAGAAGGGCTTGATAAAGAGAGCCCTTTGTATTTTGCATAGTAATAATGATACTAAGAAATCCAACAGTTCCATCCATTTAATGATCATATGTTTTGAGTTATTGTAAATTTAAATTTTAGACTTTTTCATTCTAGAGATAATCCAATTAAATAGTTTAAAATAATAGGTTTTTTTTATGTGTTTTTTTTTTTACAAACATTTGTGGCAAAATGTCATAACCACACTTCAATAAATTCAAGAAGACATCCTTATACGGACAGTCTGAACATTTTGAAAAAAGATAATTAACAGTAATAACCACTAAAAGCAAGTATAGATTTCACTGTAGCATCTTTATCCAATTCTCTGAAAGCTTTTGTACAAAGTACACAAGATATAGTAAAGAAGATATGTTTAAACTTTGGTGCAGACTCAACATTTTAAAGAAATGTTATACTGTTTAATCATTAATACTTTTAATTTGCTGTATATTCATACTTTTAATTTGCTGTATATTTCTTTTTTTCTCACAAGACATACAAAGGGCTCTATGTACTAACAGGCGGGCGGACAGCTTCTCAACTTGCGAAGCTGTCCGCTTGCCTTCGTTACATACGGGCAGCGGATCTGTTTATCCGCTGACCCTATGTATCATTACACAATCAATGCAGTGTGTAATGCCCTCCCCTTCATTCGCGCAACTGAAGGGGCTGTCAGTCACTGAGAGAGAGCAAGCTCTTAGTGATTTTACGTCGCCACCTCAGAGGTGGTGTAGGGTGTAAGAAGCAGTGGTCTAATGACCGCTGCTTCTTACATTGCAGGAAGCAGGCTCGCATATGCAAACCTGCCCCGCAAGGGCTTCGGAGAAGCTCTCGCTGCTTCATACACGGAGACCTTAATGGACTGGCATCATTCAAGTAAATTATTTTTTTCATACATGAATATCAGCAATAGGACATAGAATACAATAGTATTCTAGGGCTATAAACCTCTAGTATACACTTGCAAGGTACAAGGGGCCTGATTCTAAAAACAATTACTGGTTTTCCAGTCCAACACTTGCAGGGGAAGTCCTCATGTTTGGTGAGCTGTCTCCCATAGAAATAATGAGATCTCTCTGCTATGTAACATTTTGCAATGGAGAACAAAGTACACAGGGAGAGCCTGGCATACAGTATGTTTAAACTTTAATATTATGCCTTATATAAATATAATTACTCTGTTTTCAGCGCACAATACCATAACTGCTTCACACCATTAGGACATTTCATGCCTTCCTAATGGTGACAGCATGAAACATACAAACTTACATGGCGTCCTGCACCCTCCTCCTTTTAGGGAATGGAATATCTGACTGGGGGTGTGCCTAGCATTGTAGGCATTCTCCCATGATCCGATCGCAGCCTTGAAATCACATGAACGCAATTTTGTTTTTCTTCGTTCCGATGTTAGACACTTGCCCCCTGGCATAAAGAGCTTAAAATCAATGTTTTTCTACATAATGGTGTAGATTTACCAAGCAGCAGATGCTACTATCTACTCCCGTACTTTTCGACTCACTGGAAATATAAGTTAAAAAGCAGCAGTCTTAAGACCTCTGCTCCTTAACTCGTCCACCACCTCTGAGGTGGAGGACAGCAATCAGCCCGATCTGATACTATCGGGTTGATTGACACCCCCTGCTAGCGGCCTATTGGCCGCGAATGTTCAGGGGGCGGCATTGCACAAGCATTTCATTAGAAATCCTTGTGCAATGAGAAATGCCGACAGTGTATGCTGTCGGCATTTATCGATGAGCGGAGGACATGATCCGCTACAGCATATCATGTCCACCCGCACATTGGTAAATCTACCCCATATGTTTTCCTTTCAGAGTAATTAGAGTTTTGAGTATTTTGATTACAGCTCGCCACTTTTTAATTTGCAAGAAAAAACTGTGAGATCTGAAGGGAGAAAATGTTTACAGAATTAAGCTGGGATTTGAGAGAAAATTTCATATATGCCCATAGAACGCCCATGGTCAGCCCATTTTACGAAAAAAAAAAACAATTGCGCTTTGCAATTTGTTCCTGCGTATGTTTGTTTGAATGGTTGAATTATTTGTTTTGTGTGATTTTTAAATGACTATTTTCTTTGTGCACTTTTGTAATGTATGTATCCTTGCCATGCAAAAATGCAGTATATGGTTTTTAGCGAGACACCCTGATTTTAGGGTATAAAGTGCTTTAGATAATTCCATCAGGGAGACAGAAGTACTAGTGAGTATTCTTAAATAATTTCACCAGCCCAGAGAGCTTTATAGAATCTGACCCTTAGACTTTTATGTACTTTACATCAGCCTCGCTTTTAATCACCTGTTGCAGGAGCTGAATAGTAGTTACATTTACTTGTATTATCAATGTCGCTTAGTCCTCTTTGTATCCTTTGTTTTGGAATAAGGTAAGTCGAAGAGCATGCATGTGTCTTTAGCTATCTGGCAGCAGTGTTTGCAACAATTTTTATAGTAATGTTATACATAATTGCAAATACTGCTGCCATAAAATGCTAAAGACGTGAACGTTCCTAAGCTCCTATCCGCCTAACTAGGTTAACTCTGCCTATCCGCCTACCTAGGTTAGAAGTATAGTGTAAAGCTGTTTCAATTCTATTCTCATGAATGTTTAATTTTATCTGTACTGTCCCTTTAAGTTCATATATAAATTAGCCAATCACTGCGTAGAATCAGTCAGTATTCTGTATCCCGCAGAGTGCACTACTAACTCACTGGAGAAGCAGACAAAACAGATTTTTCACATTTAAGTTTCAAGAAAAGTGGGAAAAAAATAGTAAAAGTATATTACTAAAGCGTTCATTTTACTAAACATAAAAAATTATTTTGGTTCAGATTACGAGTGGAGCACTCTCATTTGTGCACAAGAGATATCAGGTTTTCGCGTTCGTTTGCAAGTTACATTGCGCTCACATTACAAGTTGAAAGCAAATGCGTAAGCGCAATCAGCGATATCAGGTTTTCGCGTTCGTTTGCAAGTTAAATTGCGCTCGTATTACAAGTTGAAAGTAAAAGCGAATGCGTAAGTGCAATCGCAATTTGCACTTGAATGATTACCGCAACCTTAGAGATCTGGTTAACTGTTACAAAACAAAAAAATACATTACAAAGTAGAGTTACATTCATAACAACACTAATAAAAACTACTATATTAAAAAACTATTGCACAAAAAAATTATAAAGACTCAAAGAAAGAGATCTCAAAGGGCTTTAATATAGAGATACATACATATACATGTCAAAATATGTCTATGTGTGTATATATAGATATATATTTATTTTTATATATATATATATATATATATATATATATATATATATATATATATATATATATATATATACGTTGATTGGAAGAGCCGTGTTAGTCCAGAGATTTAGATATCAAAATAAAAAGAGTATTGCATTAAGCAATGTTACTTTTTTTATTGGATTAACTGTACACAGTTAGTCCAATAAAAAAGTATCATTGCTCAAAGCAATACTCTTGTTATTTTATATATATGTTTTTGCAGACATATATACACATATAAACACATAAGTGCATATGTACATACACATATATATATATATATATATATATATATATATATATATATATATATATATAGTGCATTGGAACCCTTTGATGTCAAGTACAACAAAACATGTAATGGCATGCTGTTTTTATTTTGGAGTATGAAATATTAATATTTTCATGTTGGGTTAGCAAACCTCAGAATATGTGCTCAGGTTAGTGCGAGAGTGGGTTTTTTTTTCAACTTTTTTTCTCCATTGACTTCTATGCGGGAATAGGTTATCGCGGGCAAAATTCTAGGTTCAGCTTTTTGTGTGCATCGAGTTAGCGTGTGAGCAATAACTTTTTACTTTCAACTTGAAATACGAGCACATTCTGATGCGTGCAAAAGGTTTATTTCTAGCACAATTGGCGCAAGAGAAAAACAAAACGTTCCTTGCATCCAAGCATAAGTAGGTAAAAACAAAGCTTTATTGTTGCTTCATTAAAAAACATAGAAAACAGAAGCATCTGGTAAGAAACACCGTCTTACGCATTTTGGCCATGTCGGACGTTATCATAGTCTTTAATTTCTGCCGACATGGCCGAAACACGTACAACGGTGTTTCTTACTGGATGCTTCTGTTTTCTATCACCTAGATTACGAGTTTTGCGCTAAACAGGGTGCGAAACTAACGCCAAAAAATTTGCTTATTGCACTCTCCATAGCGCTGCCATTACGAGTTACTGAAAAGCCTCCTTGTGCTGTGCATTATAGTGCTCCATACCCCACAAAAGCCTAGGGCTGAGTTTACGTGCTTGTGCACGCTTTCCCCCATAGACATCAATGGGGAGAGAGTGTTAGAAAAACCTAACACCTGCGATCGCGGAATGGAGATCGCCGTAACCCAACCCAATTGATGTCTATGGGGAAATGAAAATGACGTTTAAACCTAACACCCTAATATAAACCCCAAGTCTAAACACCCCTAGTCCACCGCTCCCCGACATCGACAACACTAATAAAAGTTATTAACCCCTAATCCACCGCTCGCCAGCACTAATAAAAATTATTAACCCCTATTCTGCTGCTCCCCGACATCGCCGACACTAATAAAAGTTATTAACCCCTAAACTGCCGGCCCCCCACATCGCCAACACTATAATAAAGTATTAACCCCAAAACCTCCAGCCCCCCACATCGTAACTACTAAACTAAACCTATTAACCCCTAAACTGCCGCCGCCCCCCACATCGCAAAACACTAAATTAAACTATTAAGCCCTAAATCTAACACCCCCTAACTTTAAATTAAAATTACAATATAACTATCTTAAAATAAATACAAACTTACCTGTGAAATTAAAAAATCTAAGTTTAAACTATATATTAACCTAACATAACTATTCTAATAAAATAAAATAACTACCAATTAAAAAATCTAAATTACAAATTTGAAAAAACCTAACCCACAAAAAAAATAAAAAAATAAAAAATTACAAAAAATAATAAACACTAAATTACGAAAAATAGAAAACTCTAATATTACAATAAAATAATTAATTAAATTATCAAAAATAAAAACAATTACACCTAATCTAATAGCCCTATAAAAATAAAAAAGCCCCCTAACCTACAATAAACTACCAATAGCCCTTAAAAGGGCCTTTTGTAACTCTAAAAAATCCTAAGATACCCATTGCCCCTACAGGGGCATTTTTATGGGTATTGCCCTTAAAAGGGCATTCAGTGCTTTTACTGCCCTTAAAAGGGCATTCAGCTCTTTTACAATGCCCAAAGCCCTAATCTAAAAAAAAAACACCCCAAAAAATTAAAAAAACTAAGACTAACCCATAAAATCTACTCACGTTCCTGAAGTCCGGATATCCATCTTCATCCAGGCGGCGACACCTTCATCCATCTCAGGCACGTCTTCTATCTTCATCCAGAATCTAGAAGACATCCTGCAAGGAGCGTACTCTTCATACGGTCACCGCCGTACACTGAAGTTGAATGCAAGGTAGCCGTTTTTAAAATGGCATACCTAACATTCCTATTGGCTGATTTGATTCTTCAAATTCAAAACAGACAATAGGATGAGAGCTACTGAAATCCTATTGGCTGCTCAAATCAGGATGAAGATGGATGTCCGGACTTCAGGAACCATGAGCAGATTTTATGGGGTTAGTAAGGTGGGGGGGTTTTATTTTTTGGGGGTTTTTTTTTTTAGATTAGGGCTTTGGGCAATTGGTAAAGAGCTGAATGCCCTTTTAAGGGCAGTAAAAGAGCTGAATGCCATTTTAAGGGCAATGCCCATACAAATGCCCCTTTAGCGGCAATAAGTAGCTTAGGATTTTTTTAGAGTTAGGTTTCTTATTTTGGGGGGTTGGTTGGGTGGGGGGGTTACTTTTAGGGGGACTTAGTAATTTTTAAGGTAAAAGAGCTGTTTAACTCAGGGCAATGCTCTACAAAATGCCCTTTTAAGGGTTATTGGTAGTTTATTGTAGGTTAGTGGGTGTTTTTATTTTGGGGGGCTTTTATATTTTTTATAGGGGTATTAGATTAGCTTTAATTGTTTTTATTTTTGATCATTTCTTTTATTATTTTTTGTAAGGTTAGAGTTTTTTTAGTTTTAGTAATTTAGTGTTTATTATTTTTTGTAATTTTAGATTCTTTTAATTTTTTCGTAGTGTTAGGTTTTTTAAAATTTGTAATTTAGGTTTTTAAT
The DNA here is from genome assembly GCF_027579735.1 of Bombina bombina. NCBI lineage: Eukaryota > Metazoa > Chordata > Amphibia > Anura > Bombinatoridae > Bombina > Bombina bombina. The sequence continues at coordinate 212,574,702 of NC_069504.1, read as the reverse complement.
TGGTAGTATTTTTTTATTTTATTAGAATAGTTATGTTAGGTTAATTTATAGTTTAAACTTAGGTTTTTTTTTATTTCATAGGAAAGTTTTTATTTTTTTTAAAGATAGTTACATTGCAATATTTAATTTAAAGTTACGGGGGTGTTAGGTTTAGGGGTTAATAGTTTAATTTAGTGTTTTGCGATGTGGGGGGGCAGCGGTTTAGGGTTAATAGGTCTAGTTTAGTAGTTACGAGGTGGGGGGCTGGAGGTTAAGGGGTTAATACTTTATTATAGCGTTGGTGATGTGGGGGGGGCGACGGTTTAGGGGTTAATAGGTTTCTTTAGGTGTAGGTATAGACTGTAACGCAAGCATTTTAGCTGGACCGTACAACCTGTAATATGGCGCTATGGAAAATCCTGCACACAAACGTCATTTTTTGGAGTGCAGAATGGCAGTTGCGTTACAGGCTAAAATGCTTGCAGTATAGTTATACCGCCGAGACCTGTAATATGCGTTCCTTGCCATTTCAGCGTAATGGACAATTTTTCAGCGTTAAAAGCCGTACCGCAAAACTCGTACTCTAGACGTATGTTTTTAATGAAGCAACTATAAAGCTTTGTTTATACCTACTTATGCTCGGATGCCTGGAGCATTTCGTTTTTCTGCATTTTGATCATGGAGTTCGGTGATTACTTAGCCAATAGAGCATCCTGAGACATCACTTTCCCAGAAACGGATTGGCGAGCAAGATGTTAGTCACGTTGTCGTAAGCTTTCATCAGGGGCACTAATCCACGGGAAGTAGAGTGGAGAATGAAGTAACGCTGTGGGAGAAAATAGGCCAGGAAAGGTCAGCTCTGGATATTTGATCGCACCATGCCAGACATGCTTATAGTGTGAAATGAACACAGAGGCATCTACTTATCAAGCAGTCAACCGCAAATACGCTGGAATTTCGCAGCGTATTTGTGGCGAGCCTGATTCCCCTTAGTTATCAAACCCTACAGACCGGCAAAAGTAGAATTTTGTGACATAACATACGATCCACCGGACTCAGTCCGACACAGATCGATGCTTACGTCATTACAGATGTTCCAAATGCAAATTCGGCACAATCTGACTACTTTTGCTACTTATCAAATTTTGACTAGGTACGCTCGCCACTATTCCGGCCCAGCGTACCTGGTTTTCAATCCGCTGCCCTTGAGGTGGCGGATGCCATAGGAATCAATGGGAGTCGGAAAGCAGCGAAAGCTTATGTTCGCTGCTGCCCGATATCTCGTTGATTCCTATGGTAACGTTTACACCTAACACCCTAACATGTACCCCAAGTCTAAACACCCCTAATCTGCCCCCCCTACACCGCCGCCACCTACATTATACTTATTAACCCCTAATCTGCCCCCCCACACCGCCGCCATCTACATTATACTTATTAACCCCTAATCTGCCGCCCGACACCGCCGCCACCTACATAAAGTTATTAACCCCTAATCTGCCCCCCTACATCGCCGTCACCTACCTACATTTATTAACCCCTATTCTGCCGCCCCCAACATCGCCGCCACTATATTAAATTTATTAATCCCAAACCTAAGTCTAACCCTACCCCCCCCCTAACTTCAATATAATTTAAATAAATCTAAATAAATATTCCTATCATTAACTAAATTATTCCTTTTTAAAACTAAATACTTACCTATAAAATAAACCCTAAGCTAGCTACAATATAACTAATAGTTACATTGTCTCTAGCTTAGGGTTTATTTTTATTTTACAGGCAAATTTGTATTTATTTTAACTAGGTAGAATAGTTATTAAATTGTTATTAACTATTTAATAAACTACCTAGCTAAAATAAATCCAAAAGTACCTGTAAAATAAAGCCTAACCTAAGTTACAATTACACCTAACACTACACTATAATTAAATTAATTCCCTAAACTAAATAAAATTAAATAAAATTATCTAAAGTACTAAAAAAAGAACAAACACTAAATTACAGAAAATAATAAACAAATTACAAGATTTTTAAACTAAATACACCTAATCTAATCCCCCTAACAAAATAAAAAAGCCCCCCAAAATAAAAAAAAGCCCTATCCTACACTAAATTACAAATAGCCCTTTAAAGGGCATTGCCCCAAAGTAATCAGCTCTTTTACCTGTAAAAAAAAGTACAAATCCCCCCCCTCAACATTAAAACCCACCACCCACACAACCAACCCTACTCTAAAACCCACCCAATACCACCTTAAAAAAACTAACACTAACCACTTGAAGATCACCTTACCGGGAGAAATCTTCACCCAACCGGGCCAAAGTCCTCAACAAAGCTGGCAGAAGTGGTCCTCCAGACGGGCAGAAGTGGTCCTCCAGACGGGCAGAAGTCTTCATCCAGACGGCATCTTCTATCTTCATCCATTCTGCGCGGAGCGGCTCCATCTTCTAGACATCTGACGCGGAGCATCCTCTTCATCCGACGTCTTCTTGAACAATGACGGTTATAAGATGGCGTCCCTTCAATTCCGATTGGCTGATAGAGTTCTATCAGCCAATCGGAATCTATCAGCCAATCGGAATTAAGGTAGGAAAATCCTATTGGCTGATGCAATCAGCCAATAGGATTGAAGATCAATCCTATTGGCTAATCCAATCAGCCAATAGGATTGAGCTTGCATTCTATTGGCTGATTGAAACAGCCAATAGAATGCAAGCTCAATCCTATTGGCTGATTGCATCAGCCAATAGGATATTTCCTACCTTAATTCCGATTGGCTGATAGAATTTTAACAGCCAATTGGAATTGAAGGGATGCCATCTTGGATGACAACACTTAAAGGAACCTTCATTCTGGAAGAAGACGTCGAAAGAAGAGGATGCTCCATGTCGGTTGTCTTGAAGATGGACCCGCTCTGCGCCGGATGGATGAAGATAGAAGATGCCATCTGGATGAAGACTTCTGACCGTCTGGAGGACCACTTCTGCCCATCTGGAGGACCACTTCTACCGGATTCGTTGAGGACTTCGGCCTGGTGGGGTGAAGACTTCTTCCACTAAGGTGATCTTCAGGGGGTTAGTGTTAGGTTTTTTTAAGGGGGGATTAGGTGGGTTTTAGAGTAGGGTTGGTTGTGTGGGTGGTGGGTTTTAATGTTGGGGGGATTTGTAATTTTTTTTACAGGTAAAAGAGCTGATTACTTTGGGGCAATGCCCCGCAAAAGGCCCTTTTAAGGGCTATTTGTAATTTATTGTAGGGTAGGGCTTTTTAATTTGGTTTTTTTTTTATTTTGTTAGGGGGATTAGATTAGGTGTAATTAGTTTTAAAATCTTGTAATTTGTTTATTATTTTCTGTAATTTAGTGTTTGTTTGTTTTTGTACTTTAGATAATTTTATTTAATTGTATTTAATTCTATTTAATGTGGGGAATTAATTTAACTGTAGTGTAGTGTTAGGTGTAATTGTAACTTAGGTTAGGTTTTATTTTACAGGTATATTTGTCTTTATTTTAGCTAGGTAGTTTATTAAATAGTTAATAACTATTTAGTAACTATTCTACCTAGTTAAAATAAATACAAACTTTCCTGTAAAATAATAATAAATCCTAAGATAGATACAATGGGGCATATGTATCAAGCTCCGAAACAGCAGTTATGAAGCAGCTGTCACAAAGACGGGCGGACAGACATCGCCGGAAATCAACCCGATCGAGTATGATTGGGTTGATTGACACCCCCCTGCTGGCGGCCGATTGACCGCAAGTCTGCAGGAGACGGCGTCAGTTCCGCAGCAGCGATGTTAGGCGATCTTAGGCGAGCGTATTGGTGCCGTCGAATGCAAGTAAGTTGACGGCTTGATAAGTAGATGCCCGAGTAAAGTGTGTATCTACCTGAATGGTTTCCTCTCCGAATTGGTGAGTCTTCTCAGTGAATAGTACTTGACTATAGGACTCTGACTGTGCATGCTTGCCTTTCCGCTTGACTGATTGTCTGGATTTTCGTTTTATTGTTAGCACTTGACAACACATTGTCAACACTCTTGTGCTTTATTTTCTGAAAGAGCAAAAGCACTAGTAAAAGCACTAATAGTTCTCCACTCGTAATCTATCCCTTTATGGGGAATTAGAGCTAAGCACAACTACAACAGAATACTTACAACTCATCATATTATTTTATTTCCTCTTCTTCCTTAACCTCTCTTAAAAAAAAAACTATATGAAATAAAAATCACTCAGGAATAATATAGAGCAAAGCAGCAGCAATAATATCAAGGCACCAGCTCTGTAACTTGCATGCTAACCTTAAAGGGACAGTCATTTTTATATAACTGCATGTAATAGACACTAATATAAAGAATAATATGCACAGATATGAATATATAAATCCAGTAAAAAAAACATTTAAAAACTTACTTAGAAGCTTACAGTTTAGCTCTGTTTAAAAGGTTACTGGAACACCCACTGCAAGTGGAAAATAGCAGACAGTCCCCCTTCCTCTGCATATGAAAAGTCGGTATTCTCCTAAAACTTTGGGGCTTGGTTAGGAGTCTAAAAATCAGAGCAATGTTATGGGCTATATAAATGGATCACCTACAAAACAGTTATGCAAAGAAAAATCTAGTGTACAATGTCCCTTTAAGTGCATAATACAGTTCTCAAAAACCTGGCAACCTCACTGATGTGTAAAATTCACACCTGTTCTGTCACATGGTGTGAGAATACCTTTGCTCCAAGATGGTGGCAACCAGTATGAAGAGGCAGATTTTCAGCATCAGGCACCTTTAATGTGTTTAAATAGCACAACTTTGAAAAGAGCTGCAGGCACATGAGGAAACAATAGCATAGTAAATAGTAACTATCCTTTTGTAGTTGTGCCCAGCAGTTTAATGTCCCTTTAAATAAAGCAACAAAAATCAAGAATCAATTACACTAGGCTCAATTGCATGAACATTCATTAAACACAAGTTTACATTACGGGACCCTAATTATCATGCATTAGTCTAGATCACTGCTTTTCAAACCCATCCTCAAGCCTCCCCAATGGGCCAGGTTTTCTGGATTACCTTTTATATGAGCAGGTAAAATAACCATGGTTACTAATCAGCTGATTGTTTCACCTGTGCTCTAGTTCAGATATCCTCAAAATGTGGCCTGTTAGGGAGGTCTGAGGACAGGTTTGAAAACCAGTGGTCTAGATTCAATAAAACTCATTCCTGAAACTAATATCTGTATGAAAAAAATATCACGTGAGATCAGCTATATCAATGAATTTCAAACCTGATCTTGCCTTTATAACGTGGCCCTTCAGCAGCCTAATGAGGGTTTATATAAGTAGCCTATTGTCTCCCTGATAACAGATATAAAATATCCACCCTTTTCATACAAAATCTTCTCATCCTTATACTTCACATTAATCATCTTTCCTCCAAAAATATTATCTATGTTAGTTATCTCCCTGATCACATGATCACAAGTTATAGACCAGCAATGCCCATACTTTAGTGAGATGGGGCCTAATGTTTTGTACAGTTTATCAGTGTGGTCTACACAAATTAAAAGACAATATATGATATTTTTGTGCTAAATCTTCCATTTTTTAACTTTACAGGACACTGTAATGGTGCAGAATATACTTGTGCAAAAGCATTTTTTTTACATTTAAAGGGACAGTGAGGTCAAAATTAAACTTTTATGATTCAGATCGACCATGCATTTAAAAACTTTCCAATTTCTTTCTGTTATGAAATTTGCTTTGTTCTCTTGGTATATTTTATTGAAGAGTAAAACTAGGTAGGCTCTTAGAGCTCAAGAGTGTGCACGTGTCTTTAGTAGTCTATGGCAGCAGTGTTTTGCAACATTATTTGTAGCTTTGTTATACAATATTGAAAACCACTGCTGCTATAGAGTACTAAAGACACATACACACTCCTGAGCTCTTAAGAACTTAGCTAGTTTTACTATTCAATAAAAGATATCAAGAGAACAAATCAAATTTGATGACAGAAATACATTGGAAAGTTGTTTAGGATTGCATGCTCTATCTGAGTTATGAAGGTTACATTTTTACTTTACTTTCGCTTTAACTTGAGCCCAGTTTTATCTCTAGAAATGAAATATAGGGGAAGCACTTCCTGGACGCCCATCAAGTGGGGTTGTCCTGCTGGGGTGGCAGAAATGTGGGGGGAAAACAATAGATAACCACAGTTTGAAGAGCACATGAGCCAGCCATTATTCTAGGAGGTAGTCCCTCTGGTTCCCCTGGTTTTGCCACTGAGAGGCAAATGCGATATTACACAAAGGCCTTGTAATATATTGGTCAGCATTTAGAAATCTAATGTTAGATCCAATCTTCCTTTCTCACACACCTCATATGTAGGTTCTCTATCAACTCCCATATAGTCATATAACCATATTATCTACCTTCTTCTTTCCCCCTAAAGCACATCACCCAACCTCTCTCCCTGCTCCCTTATAAAGGATAACCAGCCTCTTCCAGATAATTTAATACAGGCCATCTACAGTCTTTTAATCACGGCACAAATACTTCACTTTCCCACTTTTTCATGACCTAATCACAAATTTCTCATTCATCACCTCTTTTCCTAAATCCCAGAGGTACCCAGAGACAGTAATGTGTTGCAACACATCCATTGTGAATCATGAACAACCACACACAATATGTACTGATACGTTCATAAATGTGTCTTCTAAATAGAAAACAGCTGGGGACATTTGCAGTGATATATGTTAACTATAAAAAGACCATTAATGTTGTTTTTCTAAAAATTATGTTATGGAAACGTTATATGGAGCATAATAATTGCTGGTTCTTTATAAAGAAATTACATAAAATGTGTGTGCCAGAAGTTCATGATAAATAAAGCTGCATATTTTGTTGTTGAAAAGGGCATTTTGTTTAGTAAATTCTATTATATATGTAGAATTAACATTTACTATCACTTTAAGTTCGGCAATAATATTTATTACTTTTTAGCTGATGTTTATAGGTCAAGGCCACAGCTTCCTTTAAAGGACATTAAACACCTCTTTTGTGTAAACATTGTACTTGTCCCACGCTGCCTAGGAGGCCAAAAAGCAAATACTGTAATCTGCAAATGCTGCAAATTAATTATCTCTTTTATGCATTTTGCAGCATTTTGCTTTTTGGCTCCTCTAGGGAGCGTGGGGCAAAGCAAATATTTTTAAAGAAATGCAAGAGGTGATTAATGTCCCTTTATTTTTTGTTTAATGGAATGTAGTATAGTATATGCAGATAGACATTTCACATATGTTTAATTCACTAATGTACTAGACTAGTTTTTAATAAAAAAAAAAAAGATCTGTAAGTATTTTTAATTAGTAAATTATTTCAGTGGGGTCTGCATCTGCTGCCTTCCCCCTGCATCTTGTACGTAGCAGACGGTATGGCAAATTTGAAGGTGTGCCCCATGGCCCATTACAAATAATAGAAGCTCAGAAGTCACTACCTAGTGAACACACAGAGGATAACAGTTGTACTGATTTCAGTTGCATTATTACGCATTTCCATGTATAGATTTCATAACTTCATTTGGAAAATTAATCATTTACTATCCCGTTACAGAATCATTCAATTCAAAACAATGTTGCTATGTATATGAAAAATCAGCAATTAAACTTCTTCAAAAGATGGATTTTATTTACGTATATTGTTAGGCAAAAAAAAAGGTTAAAATAAAGCTGTTTAAAATGATATTGAAACTAACAGGAAATGCATGTTTGTGCACAATTCATATTTGCTTACTGGCTAAAGACACGTACCACAGATCTACTAATAAAAAGGTATTTACCATGAATGTCAGCAGCATAAAAACTGAAAGTGGTTTTATTCATGTTTTCCTGTTTAAAACCCCCCAAACATAAACATCGTGTATTATATTTTAAAAATGCTTTCATTTAGATTTTGAGGGCCCTAAGATCTAAAGTCTTCTTCAGCACTGAGCAGTTTATTTAGATATGATCAGTTCTGGCTGTGAAGGGGAGACACATATATTACAATATACAATGTAACTAAGAAAAGCCACCAAAGAGTGATTTCTCTCCATGCCGGAATGTTTTTAATCAGCATTGAAAATATGCTGTGTGCCCTGACATCACTTTATTCCCAGAGTTGCCATCTGTCCCCCCCAAAAATACTGCAACTGGAACGCTATTTAGCGCTTTCTATTGAGCGCTAACACTGCTAGAAGTAAAGTTTTAGTGCTTGTATTACAAGTTGAAAATAAAGCTTTTGCATGCAAGCGAAACCCAACACACGTTAACCAAAGGACTCCGGATATCATGACTGGATTGACTTCTTCTCCCCATAGACTTCAATGGAGTGTGCTATTAAAAAGAAAAAAACACTTATCGCTTGCGTGCTAACACAGCGCTATACCTGACAGAAGTTATTAATATTTCACTTTCCATGTTCTTCACAAACAGGACAGTATTACAATGTTATTTTTATTTTGAATAGATATTTTTCTCTCTCTCTCTCTCTCTCTATATATATATATATATATAGTGCTAACCGGCAAAGCATTTGACACTGTCCCACACAACAAACTAATATTCACAAACTGTAGCTCCTTGGTCTAGACTCAAAAATTGTGAACTGGGTAGAATGCTGGCTTAAAGTTAAGGTCAATTTGGATGAATTAGTGCCCAGTTTTTAATAATCCTATTAAAAACAAGGGCACTTTAATTCATCAAAATTGACATTTCACTTGTTTTCTTCTAAAATTTACCTTTTAATGCTGACAGCCGCTCCAGTGATTCCCCCGGCGGTCAAAAGCCTCTTCTTACATCAGAAATGACGAATCCGGCTTCCTCCAATCATGGCTTTCCCCGCGGGGGATCATGGCCTGAGGCAACGCTGTGATTGGAGTAAGCCGGATTCATAATTTTGGACCCGAGAAGAGGGCTTGCGACGGGCGGAGGAAGCGCTGCAGCGGCTGTCAGGATTAAAAGGCAAGTTTTAGAAGAAAACAAGTGAAATGTCAATTTTGATGAATTAAAGGGCCCTTGTTTTAAATAGGATTATTAAAAAACGGGCACTAATTCATCGAAATTGACCTTCACTTTAAGGATAGAAAACAAAGTGTCTTAGTATTATTATTATTATTATCGGTCCTTTGTAGAGCGCCATCAGATTCCGCAGCACTATAAACAAAGGCGGAGTACAGCAAAACAATTATAGGGATCAAATGGGTAGAGGGCCCTGCCAAGGGTTGCACTGTTGTAGTCAGCTCTTAAGAAGGTGATCTACAAACAGCTGGGCTCATAGGTTTACATGCTAAGAGGTTCAATACGATAGCAATGGAGGAGAGGAACTGGTATAAAGAAAGGTTAGCGTAGGTTGTATGCATCCCTGAACAGTAGAGTCTTTAGGGAATGCTTGAAGCTTTCAAAACTAGGGGAGAGTCTTGTGGAGGGAGGCAGAGAGTTCCACAAGATGGGAGCCAATCTGGAGAAGTCCTTTGTTTGTTTTTTTGTTTTTGTTTTTTTTTTTCGTTTTTTTTGTATTTATTTTTTTTTCCCAGCAGAGGGGTCTGTTACTAGTGGTGTTCCTCAGGGGTCAGTTCTGGGGCCTGTTTTGTTCCAGGGGGGTAGACAAAATGAGAAGTGATATACAACAATTGGAGGATAGGACAAATGACTGGGATCAGCAAAGTGTAAAATGATGCATTTAGAAAGGAACAATCCAAACATTAATTACAGACTCAATGACACTTTACTGACTGTTACAAATGAGGAACGGGACTTGGGGATTATTATTTCAGATTATTTAAAATTTAGTAAACAACGTAGTACTGCAGCGAGTAAGGCCAGCAGAATGCTTGGATGCATTGGTAGAGGTATTTGCAGCAGTAATAGTAAGGTTCTTATGCCACTTTACAGATCATTAGTTACGCCTTATCTTGAGTATTGTGTGCAGTACTGGAGGCCATATTTTCAGAAGGATATAAAGAAACATGAATCTGTGCAAAGGACGGCAACCAAAATGGTACATGGTTTAAAAAATAAAACGCACCAGGAGAGGGTCAATGACCTAAATATGTATAGCTTAGAGGAGAGAAGGGAAATCAGTTATATGATAGCAACTTTCATGTATATTGATCAGTAAGTAGAGCAAATAGCACTAAAGAGGTGCGCTTGTGTAAAGCATAGAAGAGAAACCTCAGGTAGATCTTGAAACTCCGGCAGCACTCCCAATGCAGAGAGATGTGATGAAATTTCCTGTGAGAAACAGAAAAAGAGAGGCACCACCATAGGACAATATCGTCTGAGACAACTAGACACCAAAGGAGAGAGTCCCCCGCCCCCCTCTTTAAGCAGATCTACTCACGGGAGCAGCGGCACAGCCAGGGTGCCAGACACAGCCGATTGGGACTATAATGAGTCACCTGACAGACATGCTGGAACTTTAGATACATCACTGATGTCATCATAGAAGATTAGCCAGTCCAAGGGATCCACAATCCTCCGGTTCCTGCACTGACGGTGTTCTGCTAAGAGTACCGGTATGGGTACACGAACTCCAAGAGATAGAGCAAGGATGCCTCAAGCAGTAGGGTAGTAACAAAAGTTACAGAGTAGGTGTGTATAATATAAAAGACAATTTATTAAAAGTCTAAAAACACACAGCAACGCGTTTCTCAGCTCATAAAAAGCTGTTTCATCAGGCTCTAATTATCTCACACCTTTTACTCATTAAATACCCTACGCTACCCAATCAAGGGGCAGTAACGACTCACACCTCCCTCAGGCGGGGCTATATTAACCCAAAATATCTCATCTAATAGCTGGTATAGAGATGTGTGAAGGGACGGCCCCTAGGTTGGGATAGATACATAACATCATATAGTACAAAACATCATAAAAACTAATGATAATGGGACCCGTGTCTCGAGAGCATTAACATCAACAACTTATATACAGTAGTCAGATATAATATAATTATACACACCTACTCTGTGACTTTTGTTACTACCCTACTGTTTGAGGCATCCTTGCTTTACCTCTTGAAGTTCGTGTACCCATACTGGTACTCCTAGCAGAACACATTGGTGATGTTGCATTTCAAATTCAATTGAAACATTTCTATTAACAAATATGCCAGCACTGCAGTGGGGGAACCAGATTATTATTGGGGCAAATCTTTAGTGCAAAAGCTTAGGGAATTTGCTGACCTTTTTATCAGATTAAATCTGAGACATGCAGCTATTATAATTGGCATATTACAATTGTTCCAAATGCAGCCACCATATTAAAACAGTATGTTGGTTTAAATTGTGCCCTGGCCTGTACACATGATGTGCTAACATTTAAGCTTAAAAAATATCTATTTTTGTACATAATGCAACATGTATTTTACGCTAAGGGGCCGAATTATCAAGCTCCAAATGGAGCTTGATGCCCCTTGTTTCTGGCTCTGAGGCCGCGGACAGAAATCAACCCGATCTAATACAATCGGGTAGATTGACAACCCCTGCTAGCGGCGCGAATCTGCAGGGGTAGGTATTGCACAAGCAGCTCTGGTGAACTGCTGGTGCAATGATAAATGCCGACACCGTATGCTTTGGGCATTTATCTATGTGCAGCGGATATGATACACTACAAATATGAAAATAGAAGTAAATCTGAAATCTTAAAATTGTATGCTCTGTCTTAAACCCAAAAGTTATCTTTCATGATTATGTCCCTTTAAGGTTCATTTATCAACTCTGTATGTTAATTTTATAACATTTTGCTGTGAAGAAGTGGCAAGTTATTTCTGCAGATGCAGATACAAATTCACAGTTGTGAGAACTACAAAACTGATAATGTATGTTAATATCTTGAAGATAGAAAAATTGTCCAAAATAATCTGACATAAACCTTTGGGAGAGCAATTACATTTTCTATTTATGACTTATTTATTATTGACAATTGTATAATCCTTAAAAGGGACAGTATACACTCATTTTCATATAACTGCATGTAATAGACACTACTATAAAAAATAAGATGCACAGATACTGATATAAAAATCCAGTATAAAACTGTTTAAAAACTTACTTAGAAGCTCTCAGTTTAGCTCTGTAGCTGGAAAGCCCACTGTAAGTGGGAAATAAGACCCTCCCCCTTCTTTTGCATAAAAAACTTTATGGGCTATATAAATAGATCATCTACAAAACATTTATACAAAGAAAAAAAATGAGTGTATAATGTCCCTTTAACCTTGCTTTTTTTAGTGCATCCCATTTTAATAGATTGTATTGTAATTGCTATAGTGATATAAAGTCTAACTTTTTCTCCTTATCACTCCTGAGGTGTGCACAGAAATGTAAGATGGCAGACTGGCGGTGCTCTGTTCTCTGTCCTAATCAATCTACAGTGCATATATATATATATGGATATATAGATATACAATATAGCCATTTCCATTCAAACACCTTGTGATATACCATATACCTTTTAACCCTTATATATTTTTATTATTTATAGGAATAATTTCATTAAAAATTGTATATATGAGTATAACATGTGTTTAGTGTGACTTTTATTTTAGCCCTAAACCTTTATGCAAGGTCTTCAGTAGCACAAGCCCAGTGCGCTCAAGTTAGCACAGTTGCCATATTGAAATATCTCGCCCGTGCTAATGTTAACCCGCCACTTGTAATTTCGCCAATAAACAGAAGTGATTTGGCCCCCAGGACTGCCCCTATTTTATTTGTGCTCCATATATGTAAGGTGTTGAGATATAGGAGGCCTTTTACAATTTGCAAACACAGGGACATTAAAGTGACCAGTATTTTTGTGACGATTTTACTGGACAGTCTGCTAAAATATTGGGCTGTCCAGTTGAATACTACACACCTAGCAACCTTAGCTATAACCAGCAACCCTGAGGTTGTATTATGTACTGCAGTTGGTTAGTGGTTAGTTACCCACCAACTCACCAGTACTTGCAGACAGAGTGATGTATTGCACTGGAGATAAAAAGAATACTCTGCAGTGTATAGGCATATTTATTACATGATAAACGCAAAAATGCACAATGGCCAAGATTATATAAAACCTGTTACTGAAACTAATATCTTGCTGGGGGAAAAAATGCAGAATTTATAAAGATTTTTATCAGCCACAATTTGTGAGTCACTCTCTATTATAATCCATTAGAATCAGTGGAGCCAAAACTAGTTGCTAAGCTGTGTGCAAAATGAATTGATAAAAGAGGAGCACTTTGATTCATCAAAATTTACATTTCACTTGTGTTGTGAAAATACTTAACTTTTAATCTTGACAGCCGCTGCATCGCATCCTCCGCCTGTCGCAAAGCCTTTTGCTGGGTCTAAAATGAGAAATCCGGCTTCCTCCAATCACGGAGTTGAATCAGACACTCATTCCCTTCGGGGGGGAAGCCGTGATTGGAGGATGACCCATCCGTCATTTATAACGTAGGAAGAGGCTTGCAACAACCAGGGGAAGCTGGAGCTGCTGTCAGGATTAAAAGGTAAATGTTTTCTCAACACAAGTGAAATGTAAATTTTGATAAATTAAAGTGCCCCTGTTTTTAATCAAATTTTTTAAAAACGGGCACTTTATCAACAAATTTTACATTCACTTTAATATCACTTTAACCTTTGCGTCTGCAGTGTTTGTATTTTAGAAATAACATATCCCCAGGTAAACGACCCTTTAGAGGACCATCCTAGACATAGAGATGAGCTTTTCTTTTTTATATTACACTCAATAAAATGTGTGTTAGAAATTCCTCACTTTATTTCTGCACTTTGCTTATGAAATTTGTTTGCTGCAGAGCGAACTATAAAAGGGGGAAATGCTCTTGCCTGCTGGACAGACTTTCTGCCTATTGTTCATATACCCTTGGCATTTACTAAGCAATGCTGCCTGGGGCAAGATAAAAAGAATTCAATGTCTTGTTAAAACCTGAAATAGCAATGGACACAAAAACCAGTCTACTTATATTGTACTGAGAAGTGCTGGTCTGATAATGAGTAATGCTTTTCTCCCTGCTGTGAACACTGTTGACCTGGCATGTAGACCACAGCAAAGTAGTGAATAATTCACAGACAGAGTCACTCACTGGCCTCCTGTAGATCCCAGCTATGCTTTGTCCTACAAATATGCTCTCTCCCACAGCACTGAACTTGACAGCATGTTTCAAGTCTACAAATGTTTAAACAAAAGACGTGTTTGATGGAAAATGTACACAGCCCAAATTACCAAATGGATTGAGGAATTGAATTTCACTCAACTATTTACCCATTATCAGCTAGTTAACACCATTTGTCATCATAAATCTCTAGGCTATGAAATAAAGTATAATAAAATAGGAACAAAAAAAAAGAAATCAGATAAGATGTTGTTTCACACAACACTGGTGTTTTTGGCCAACCTAGTGAAGTACAATATCAATGTCCTCCATAAAAGTCAGTGCTCCGAGACTTCTACAGAACTCATTTTATTACTGTGACGGAAAACATTTTAAGGACATTAAGATCACATATCTAAGCAGTGACCACTGTGTATGTACACAAACTATGTACATAGCTTTGTGGTGTGGTTTATTTTTTACAAAAGTGTAAACTTTTGTTTGGCCAGTTTGATATATATATATATAATTATAAATCCTTGTATTTAAAGGCTCATGGAACACTGAGATTGTGATATAAAAATGTTTATCAATCTAGACTAGACTAATGAACGCATGTTGAAATTTAGTTTTTTACTATATATGAAGATACTTGTGAGGTTACTGAGGTGACCCATTATCAAAGGCAAGGTCATGTTTCTTCAGCATTAATTCACCAATTTGTTATACAATCTAATTAATGGTTATTCCTCAGATTAAAGGGACAGTAAACACCTTCAAATTACAAAACATTTATGTTGTGTTACTGTAGAATATCATTTCAAATAAGTCTTAACATTTTTAAAACAAATTAAGCTTCTTTTTACTTCAATTTATTTTAACTGCCAAACTCCCCCCCCCCCTCCCCATTTGCCATATTTTAGAGGGCTTTAGTCCACAGACAACAAGGCTAGTTATAGTCATAATGTTAGTATAAAATTCATTGATTTGAATTTGTTATCTGATACATTTCCATGTATTTTTTGGCCTAAACTATGGTTAGCTCCTATTATCTGTTATATGCCTCTATCAATTTAGCTCTAGCAAATAATTTGCATATATTTAATAGTCTTTAGCAGACACATTTTTTGGTTGACATAGATCTCATATCTTGACCTGGAGAAGTCTGCTTCTCTCTGCAGAAGGCAAATAGATTTTTAGTTATTGACCACAATTATAGGAGATAAGATAAATGTACTAACCAGAAATTTCAAGTAGTTTTGTAAATCATGATTAAAGAGGCAGTTTACTCACAGGAACTGAATAGTTGTTAAACTGAATCATTATTAAAAAAAAATGAAAAAAAGACTGCATACCGATAAAGACCGACCAAAATAATTGACTATATTAAATACTACCTTAAAGGTTTCCTCTGCAGCGATTATTTTACACGAAAACTTAGTAATCTCAAGGTGCGTTTTTGAAATATTACATATAAAATAATAAAAATAATAATAAAAAATATTAAACATACTGTAAAAAATATAGATATATTCTATGGATTATTTATAATATTTTACAGTATGTTTAATACATTTAAATTTTTATTTTTTTTATAAAAAGAAAATTTTCTTCTATGTGAAGAACATTGGAATATATAATATGCATAACTACATTTGGGTATAGCACATTTGGTTAAACGCTGTGTTGGGTTAGTGATAAGTGTATTTTTTTTCCTTCAACGCGTTCCATTGAGGTTTATGAGAAGAAGAAGTTAACACGGCCGCAGTATCCAAAGTCCTAAGGTTTGCAAACGTTGGGCTTCGCTTGCACACAAAAACTTACTTTCAACTAGTAATGCACGCTAACCTGCATGCGTAAAAAGTTTTCTTTCAGCTGTATTAGCACTTGAGTGAGAGCGCTAAATACCGCTCTGCTTGTAATCTAGCCTTTTGTGTTTAATGTTCCTTTGAAGATATCATAGTAACTTTTTATAATTTTTTATAAAACGTATAAATAATAATAGATACAGGACAAGATAAGCCCTGCTTGCAATCAGTGATGCTAATAAATTAATATAAAATGAAAAAGCCCTAAATATTCTCATTTGCAATTCTATTCATAATCATATAGTTTACTTCATTGTATAATTAAATTTGCATTTTTGTTAGGAACACATATTTTAATCAACTGGTACAAACTTTGGTGATATTAATTCCTGTTTACAAATGTATACTGCTGTGCACAAGAGAAATGATCTGCATAATTAGGAAAATAAACTTTCACAAGGCAATCAGTCATTTGCACTAGAGTACCTAATCTGCTAATTATGGTACTTACCAAATATTTAGTTGCAATATTCTACTATATTGCTTGATTTACAACTGAACTTGAAAGCACTTGACTAACGTCAAAAGTCACCTAAAAGAGGAGAGATAAATCTGATATCTAAGAATGCAAAGAAAGAAATTTGATTATTTGTGTACCTTTTATACTAGTATGTTTTGTATGTTCTTATTCAGGGGTCCCCAAACTTATTTTATATAGAATGTCAATCACTAATGGCGGGATTGTCTGTGGTGACATTAAGTTATACTCACGCTTAAGATAACAACTCAAAATAATATTAGATTAAAATCACATTTTAGTTCAACATTACACTGGAAATGAGTTACTGTTAAAGGGATTTATAACCCAAATGCTAAATCACTTCAAGCTGATGCACATGTAGGTAAAATAAAAAATTGACAAGAAAATATCACATAAACATCTCTGTGTAAAAAAGGAAGCTATTTTACCTCAAAATCTGCTCCGTGTACACATTTCCTTCTAAAAGAACATTTGAAGGATCATTAAATAAAGTAGAATTGCATAATCCATAAAATGCATAATAAAAAGACAATGTAATAACACTTACTCTGAATTTCAAATTATCTGTAGATTTTTTTCTAACACAATTTAGTTACTTCCATTTTTCCTGCACACTGTATTATGTGACAGCCATCAGTCAATCATAACCCCACATACGCTTATACTGTTTACTCTTGCGCATGCTAAGTAGGAGCTGATGACTCAAAAAGTGTGCATATAAAAATATTGTGTTTTTTTTTTTTTTTAATTGCATGTTCTGTCTGAATCATGAAAGTTTAATTTTGACTTCAGTGTCTCTCCAATATAGATGCTCATCCTGGGATATGTAGGCGCAGCCACTCTCTTTTTCAAAGATCAAAGAAGTTTCCTATGTATTTCTGTAAAATGATTGTGAAATCCCTAAAGATTATGGCTGGTTATGTTGATTGTTTTATTTTACTCTGATAACTTGACCTTTTAATTAAAGAGAAAAAAACAGGTATACAACATAAAACTTTGTTCTATTTGCATCAGGAATAATACGAATTTATATTGAGTAACATGTCCTTATATTGATTTTAACTATGTATATTACTCAAATTTACTAAATTTGCTACAATAAATATGCTTACTTACCTAATGAGAAAAGTGGAAATGCTTTTTTAATTACAAGTGACTGTTTGTTGTTTTCTGCTCAGTGATGATCAGGGCCACAGAAAAACTTAGGAGGCCCACAGTTTGGTTTGTCCTGTGCTACACTTATAGCATTAGGTACCTTTATAATCCATCCAAAATTCATCTGGGAAAACATTTTATGGTAGTTGATCATTTTTACTTATTTCTTTATGCCAATCCATTAAAACACACTGTTTGAATTAGTAAAACTGCTCAAAAAAGTAATTTATTTATTAGGGTTTAGAAGTCCCTTTAACATTGCTATATTCCATACAGCCATTGTTCGCAAACTTTTTCTGTTCTTATTGTCCTCACCAGAAGAGATAACAGAAATATCATTTTTAACTACTCTGTAGAAGAGGGGATTGAAAATCTAACAATTCAGAGTAATATAACAGGATAAAGGGGGCAAAATAAATAATGAAAGTATAGGGGGGTGCAAATGTGGTGAATGGGCAATTCTCTTGGTAGAACGAATAGTCTTGTGGACATTCGTTTTCGATAATTGAATGGTGATAAGAACAAAAAGCCATTAAAAATGTAATTAAATATTACATTTAAAGAAAGGATTAGAAATACTATTACATAAAATGAATGTTAGAATGTTGTACAACCATTAGAAATTTGAAATGAACTAACAAATGAGTTAAAATTTGTTTAATTTTTCGAATGTTACAAAACATTTGACTATCCCTAGCAGAAAATTTTACAATTGAAAAAGAACTAAGATATGGCTATGAAAACAGTAAAAAAAAACAGCCTAAAGAAAACTAGAATTTGGCAAGAGCATTGACACAATTTTATATGAATGCTCAAGTAAAATATTTAATTAAAGGGACATAATACCCATATGCTAAATCACTTAAAGGGACAGTCAATACCAGAATTTTTGTTGTTTAAAAAAATAGATAATCCCTTTATTGCCCATTCCCCAGTTTTGCATAACCAACACAGTTATAATAATACATGTTTTACCTCTGTAATTACCTTTTATGTAAGCCTCTGAATACTGCCTCCTTATTTCAGTTATGTAAGCCTCTGCATACTGCCTCTTTATTTCAGTTCATTTGACAAACTTGCATTTTAGCCAATCAGTGCTCACTCCTAGGTAAATTCACACGCGTGAGCTCAATGTTATCTATGTGAAACACATGAACTAACACCCTCTAGTGCTGAAAAACTGTCAAAATGCTTTCCGATTAGAGGCGGCCTTCAAGGTCTAAGAAATTAGCATATGAACCTCCTAGGTTTAGCTTTTAACTAAAAATACCAAGAGAACAAAGCAAAATTGGTTATAAAAGTAAATTGGAAAGATGTTTAAAATAACATGTACTATGTGAATCATGAACGTTTTCTTTGGTCTTGACTGTCCCTTTAAAGGTTATACATCATAACTGTAAAAAGCTGACTAGAAAATATCACCTGAACATCTCTATGTAAAAATGTCCTAAGTATTCACACCCCATTGTAAAGAGCTACTGTCCCAGGACTTGCAAAGGAGTGTGCATCTGGCATGTGTAGACAAAGTCATGTTATTTCCCTATTCAGTTTAAGAAAGTTTACTATGAAATCTCATAAAATCACAGCATAGTAAAGCATGACCACAGCACAGCTGATGCTGGTTAGCTATTTTATTTATTTTTTTCAACTTGTAGTTGAAGTAAAGCTGTAACCAGATAACTCTGGTGAGCTGAAGAAATTTTGAGGTAAAATATCTTCCTTGTTTACATAGAGATGTTCAGGTGATATTTTCTTGTCAGCTTTTTACAGTTATGATGTATAACTTTCAAGTGATTTAGCATATGGGTATTATGTCCCTTTAATTAAATATTTTACTTGAGTATTCATATAAAATTGTGTCACTGCTCTTGCCAAATTCACTAAACACAAAATGAGCTTCATCAGATCTCTCAATGCTCCCTGCCCATGTTCCTATAGTTAATAACCACTGGGCCAGGGATACATTTAAACTAAGTTGATTATCTGCATGCCAAGAAGAGGGTTTACAATAGAGATGTGTATTTGTTTCATTACAAATGCATATTTGTGACAAAAATAAAGATATATGTTTCATTTAAATGAAACGAATATCCGAAACAGTGCACTAACTAATTTAAAGAATAATGAATATATACTGACAAAATTCGTTAGTATATATTTGTTATCTAATATATCAGCTCTTAAAACTTATCATAATTACCTATAGTGCGCTGTGGAGCTACACTATTCCAACCCTTCTTTACAGAGCCAGGGCCACACTAATAGGAGGATTAATGCGGCAGATCTCAGAGCGTGAGTTGGCTCCCCAACACGCTATAGGTAAGTATAAGGATACATGTGACACCGTGTCACCTGCTGCAAAGTAACATTTATATTCATTTTAAAGAAAACAAATGTAAATGTTACCTAAAATTCAGTATTTGTTTAGTTTTAAACTAAATGTATTTTTTAGCTTGTACATATGTTGGAGACAAATATCTATTTTTTATATTATGATGTAATTTATCTTTTGAATGAATAAAAAAGCTTTTAAAGTTAAAGGGACAGTCTTATTAAATTGAACTGTCATTTAGATAGGGCATGCACTTTTAAACATCTTTCCAATTTACATTTATGATCAAATTTGCTTTGTTCTCTTGGTATTCTTTGTTCAAAGCTAAAGCTCGGTAGGCTTTTATGCTAATTTCTTAGCCTTTGAAGGCCGCCTCTCATCTCAGTTAATTTTGACAGTTTTTCACAACTAGAGAACACTAGTTCATGTGGGCCATATAGATAACATTGTTCTTATTCCCGTGGAGTTATTTATGAGTGCTAAAATGCAAGTTTGTCAAAAGAACTGAAATAAGGGGGCTGTCAGTAGAGGCTTAGATACAAGGTAATTACAGAGGTAAAAAGTGTATTAATATAACAGCGTTGGTTATGCAAAACTGGGGAATAGGTAATAAAGGGATTATCTATTTTTTTAAACAATAATGTTTGTGGTGTTTACTGTCCCTTTAAGTAAGTAAAAGTTACATGCTAGACAGGTAAAAACAAAAGAAAAGCTGAGGGAAAGTAAACTGAAGAATTTCAGATTGCAAGATTTTTGGACATAATACGCTTTCTTCGGTTAGTCATGTCAAAAAAAACTCCACTGATAACTATTTACTGTACCTTTAATATATATATACATGTGATGTTTATTTATTTTTAAAAACAAATGGTAACGTGAGTCTGCCTTTAGGGAAAAATAATTTTGCCTGAGTGACTGCTACTGATTGAGCAATCAAATTGGTGATTCATTTAGATTCAGTAGCAACATGTCAACAAAATTGTTGATTTCAGGAAAATAATTAAGTTTATGGATGACTAAACCACATTATAAAGGCTGTCCTGTGTACAAAATACGGCTCCCATTGGAGCCTATTGAAGCACGCTCTAATGAGAGCAATGCATCCCAGCAATGCGAACGCGAGCTTGCGCTCGCATTGCTGGTAACTTGTAATACCAGCGTGCGCTGATATTACACAGGGCAGCACTAATATCGCTTTCATGAAAGCAATATATAGCAACCCACTTGTAATCTGGCCCCAAATTGACCTCTCTCTAATTATGGGTGCCACAATTATGGAACCTAGGTCACACTGCAGGTATCTGATGAAGAGCTGCTGCACATGTGCAAAAACATAATCACTGGAATGTAATGACAGGTAGATTCCAACATGGTGGTTCCTATGACTAGAGGAAGCGGGGAATAGCCTCAATATTATGCTTAGACACATCTCTATGTAAAAATGTCCTAAGTATTCACACCCCATTGTAAAGAGCTACTGTCCCAGGACTTGCAAAGGAGTGTGCATCTGGCATGTATAGACAAAGTCATGTTATTTCCCTATTCAGTTTAAGAAAGTTTACTATGAAATCTCACAGACATGAAATGCATATAACAATCATGTCTGAATAGAACTGATTGTCATTGAGGTAATCATTCATTTAATGGTGGTCAAGGACAAAAATAAATGATTGTCATTGAGGTAATCATTCATTTAATGGTGGCCAAGGAAAAAAATAAATATGGTAACAAAGCTACGTCAGTAATAAATGTTACATGCAATCAGAATCAATAGAAGACTTAATGACATTATGCAATCATTGTCTTCATTCTAATTAGTTAATGAAGCTAAATAATACCAGAGAAGTTTTAAGGCCCAGCTAATTAGGTAACACTCATTTTACCACAAGGACTCACTGTGCTACTCACTGAGGCCATGGTCTATACTATTACTCTCTTACACAAGAAGTTGTATCTGCTGCTGGGAGTGAACTAAGAGGCACAGGGGTAATATATACCATGCTGGAAGGTGCTCAAAACTTGCCCAGTGCATAAAGACCAGTAATGTCTCTGTGGAATACCACAAATGTTATTTAAAGGAATAATGTACTCAAGCAAGCAGCTGATAAGAGTCCATTGTATTTAAAGCAGCTTCAGGGACACCCTTTCAAGTGGGATGGTCTCTTTCTCCCGCTCCCATTGGGAGGTTGATTTTTTTTCTGCTACCTCTGTAGTTTTCTATAGTCAATAATCCAGTTATTTCAAATGACAAATTAAAGGTGATGGAACTATTTGCACACAATTTAATGCCTCCAGCAGGTAAAACGAATCACTGGGAGTAAATGTAACATTGTAATCTCCTTTTAAAGGAACACAACCTTGGTTATTGTTACTGTTGCTTGTTACCATGCTTGCATCTGTTTCTATAGCCATTGCTAACATATGTATGGGGGTAAACCAGTCAAGCTCTAGATGTATTATGTAGGTGCTTTGCAGGCCCAGAAGGGAAGCAGATCTGTGTCTGGGACTATAAGCTGCACTACAGACATTTTCGTTACTCCTGAAGCATTGCATGCTGTGTTACTCTGTGGGCAAAACTGATTTACTGACTTTTGGAACAGGTACAAATTAATAAAAAGGAAAGGGGTACATATGTAAACATGCACATTTCTATAGAAAAATGTGGGGATATAACAGACAGTAGTTCCATAGGGATAAACAGAGCCGTGTGGGACCAGCTGCTGCAAGCTATGTAAACAGCTTCAGGATAAATTAACTCGAGTGATTGGCATAGGTTCTCCAAGGGAAAACATTCTCCAGTGAGAAATCTTTCTGATTCATATGAAATTCTAAGGAGACTGTTAACTTAAGTGTGAATGGTCTCTCATTCAAATCTAGCTTTAAAAACTCAGACCAAAATAGAAAAGGGATTTACTTTGCATTTATAAACACTGTACTGTAACTAATCATCAGATGAGTATTTTTACTAGTATTTTAAATATTGTTTATATTTAAACAGTGTATATTAGCTATTAATCACTACACTTTAAAAGGTCTACAGACTATATATAATATATATATATATATATATATATAGAGAGAGAGAGAGAGAGATACATATATATATATATATATATATATATATATATATATATATATATATATAATGATTTATAAATAAACAAGCAATTTTATACATTTTTATTACACCTTCTTTATTATGATGTTAATATTTGTCAATAACCTTTGAGATTATCACATACATTCTGAACTCTTACACTAGTAATAAAAAATGACATCAATAACAATATTATACTTTGATTTAAAGGGACATGAAACCAAATGTCATGATTCAGATACAGCATGTCATTCTAAAAACCTTTTCCATTTTACTTATAATTTAAAATTGTCTTTGTTCTTTGGTATCCTTTGTTGAAAAGTAGGGAGGTAATATCTCTTCAACAGGAATACCATGAGAAAGAAGTATATTTGACAATATAAATAAATTGGAAACTTTTTTTAAAATGCTCTCTCTAAATCACAAAATAGAACTTTTGTCCATTTTAAACAAGATTGATTTTTTTGTTTTTTTAACTATCTGTGTAGAATTGAAAACTAATCTATCTCTTAGTTTATTTAAGTTAATGAAAAACAATGTATAAGGCAATACACAAACATTCTACAGTACAATAAAGTAAACATAAAAATATATATCCAGCAGGGTTATTATACATATGCAGTAATTGTGTAGATGAACAGTATTCAGCTACACAATACATTTTACTTTTAATAGAAATAACAATGGGTCAGCAAGGTATTTTGGTGTACCCATTTAGATTAAAATAAAGGCATATGTATAGTTTCTCCATTTAAAGGGATATGAAACCCAAAAAAAGTATTTTGTGATTCAGACAGAGCACACCTTTACCTTTATTATCAAATTTGCTTCATTCCCATCATATTCTTTGTTGCGGAAATACCTGGGTTACTGTCTAGAGCACTTTATGGCAGGAATTAGTGCTGTCATCTAGTGCTCTTGTAATTGAATAACATTCTTGCAGAACATATAGTGCTCCAGACACATTCATTCTAATGAGTTCACATCCCTGCTTTTCAACAAAAAATACAAAGCGAACAAAGAACATTTGATAATAGAAGCAAAATAAAAAGTTGTTTAAAATTGTATGTTCTATCTGAATCATGAAAAAAATGTGTTTCATGTCCCTTTAAATATAATTAATAGTAGCTAATTTCCTATATAACTGAAAATAGGTTTATAATCTAGTTTTATTTAGAGCCATTACCTTAAGAAAAAGTCTGAGTATGTTGCAATGTGGTCCACACCACAGCCAATTCCACAATAAATGACTGACCCGACATATAAAAAAGTTTGGGCATCCCTGATTTAAATAAATACAGCACTGTTACCAAGAGTATTCAGATCTGTGATGTATTTAAGTCTTGATAAAGCCCATGAAGTGGTGAAACGCGTTGACTTGGAGAACCTTAAACTGAACAACTGAACAGCTGGGAAATCTACCCTAATTCTAGAGGGTGAGAGAATAAGAAAGCTTGTCTTTCGACGGCCGTTGCTACTTTGTTACTTTGTATCCAGCGTCTACAAACTCTTGGAAGTCAGGTGATGTCACAGACGTCGGATACACAGACGCAGATTGAGCAACATTGTTTGTTATCTAACAGACGGACATCAAAACTCGGGAGAGCCTGACAGTGAAATCCAGGCATTACAGATATACCATCTTTCGCTAGCAGTGTGGAGCCAAATCTAAAAAGGAGGTCTGTACAAAGGAGCTGAGAACCATAAGACTGGTAAGATTGTTCCAATAACACAGCCGGTAACAGCTTTCTACACACCTCCAAAACGCTGACACGCTATACCAGGGATAAATACTATCTATATTGTTTAAACAAATAAGCCTTAACTCCTTATGTTCCTTGGGGCCCTCGGAAAAATCTAGGAAAAAATAGAACTGCCATACTTGTACAAAAACACCTCCAGCAACAAATAGAACTGCTACTTATACAGGAATTATTGAACCTATGACAAAAGGCATTTTGAAGAATTTAACTATTTACGGATAAGTGTGTGGTGCATATTAGAGTTTGAATTTGTTCAGAAGCAAGACTTTTACCTTTACATTTTATATTTTATTTACATTTGTATGGTCTATTGAAAATTAAAGGTTTTTTGCTGTTTTTAATGTGCAAGCTCAAATATAATATGAGTATCTAGGTGAGAGTTGATGATAGAAAGTTAAATTGAATTTTGTGCACATTTAATCATACTCATACAGTTAAAGCTTTGATAAATATTTTAAGGGAGACGTTGATATATATATATATTTTTTTTGTGATGAGTTGATTATTTCTAAGGTAATACATATTTTTAATTGTTAATCACATCTTTTTAATTGTTAATATTTGTATCATATATGCTCCTCTAGAAGTAACCCTTTGGAGTTAATAAATAGTTTTTTTTTCTATATACTTATGGCATCATCCTCCGGGTATCTTTGCTTTTTTAGCGCTTTATTCCTACCCCCATTTTTTACTGTGATGTATTTAACGCAAAACAAGTGCTACAAATTTATGAAAGTCTTAAGACAACAAAATGTTCTGTCTTTGAGTCAACGGAGATGCAACAATAGACGACTTTTATACTTGGAATGTTTGGCCATGTTGTACAAACGTCACTGTTATGATTTAGTGTCTGTGTGTTTTTGTGCTATGGTATGTATACTCTTAAGATTGACGGACGTAATGAGCAAAGAGGTCAGATAACTCTCATATGTTACAATCACAATTATTTGCACATGTATGTTAGTTTCTTCCCCTACTTGTGTTATTCAGACACTGCGTGTGGTTCTGTTAAAAAAGAAAAGTTGCTACCATTTAATAATCAAACAAATAGTACCAAAATTAGAAGCGTTAAGCATAAAATAAATGTGTCCAACTTTATTTTATCTTGCATTAGTTTTACTGGAAATATATACTTTAGTTACTAATAGTTACTTTACTGCACTGTGAATTAAATAAAACACTGGATTATCTATACAAAAAACAATATTTTATAGTGATTACATGTCACTGTTCTTTCAATTTTCTTTAATTGGCTCTGATTGGTCCATATGTTGTCACATGTGCCATGTGGGTGTGGTATGTGCTTCTGGTGTTTGAATAATGCAATTAGATGTTCTATAGGGTTTTGCATCATTCTCATAAGCAAGACTGTTTATTCCTGCAGAGCAGTGCTCATCTGTCATTAGTTTAGTCATGTAAAACGTGCATGTGTCTGGTATGATCTCCTAATATCCTGACACTTACTTGAACTTATTATAATCTCCAACTACCCTGACCCCAGATCATTTGACTTTGTCTTTGCTGCTTCTCTACTCTGCTGTTGATTTTGTTGTGCTACTCCCTCAGGCTTCTCCCATGACCCATAGGATTCTTGATTCACTTACCAATGACTCTCTTGTTACAGACCAAAACAAAACACCACCAAGCACTGTAAAAAAGAAAACTGCTTCATGCTTGTGTTAATATTATTAAACTTTATTTAAATAGAGCCAACATATTCCACAGCGCTGTCCAAGGGTACAATTTGTTTAAATAAAACAATGATACAGGATTTGAAAGAGACGAGGCAAAATTTGACAAACACATACAGGAGTTTGTGGCCCCATTCACATGGGAACTTACAATCTAGAAGGATAGGAGGGTGAGAAACAGGAGGCGAGGATTGCGAGGGTGATAATATTTATAATACCTAGTAAGATTATGGCATTTATTAGGTAAGTGGGATTAATTTGTTACTGGGTTGGGTGGTAGGCTTCCCTGAACAAAATAGTCTTTAGGGAGCGTTTAAAAGATGGTAGATTAGAGTAAGTCTGATAGTCTGAGGGAGAGTATTCCAGAGGGTAGGTGCCGCACGAGAACAGTCCTGCAGTCTAGTATGGGAAGAGGTGATAATTGAAGATGCAAGGAGCAGGTCATTGTTAGATCTGAGTGGGCGGGCTGAAGTAATTTGTTGATTTGTGAGGAGAGGTAGTGGGGAGGGGCATTTGTAAGGGCTTTGTAGGTCAGGGTGAGAATTTTGAATTTGATTCTGCTGTATATGGGGAGCCAGTGAAGGGACTCGCTGAGAGGCGCAGCAGATATAGAGCAGAATAGCCAGGCGTGGCATTTAGGATGGATTAAAGGGGGAGAGGTGAGAGAGAGGAAGGCCAGTGAGTAGGTTATTGCAGTTGTTAAGTTGTAAAAGTGAGGGGATAAATTGCTTTGTGGTGTCAACGCTCAGACACGGGCAAATTTTGGAAATATTACATAGGTGGTTGCGGCAGGATGAAGAGAGCAATTGGATGTGGGTGATGAAGGACAGGTTGGAGTCAAGTGTAACTCAGAGGCAGCAGACTTGGGGTGATGGGGAGATGGGGATGCTGTCAACGGTAATAGAGAAGTCAGAAATTGGAGTGGAGCTTGAGGGGGAATTAGAAGGAGCTCAGTCTTGGACATGTTAATCTTTTGGTAATGAGAGGACATCTAGAACGAAATGCCAGATAAGCCATCACTAATGTGAGAAAGGACAGAGGGAGAGAGAGCAGGGGTGGAAAGGTAGATCTACTGTCATCAGTGTAGAGGTGATATTTGAAGCTGTAGCTGTTGATAAGTTTACCCAGTGAAAAAATATATATGGAGAAGAAAATAGGGACCCCAGTCAGAGCCTTGAGGTACTCCAAGAGACAGAGGTATTGAAGAGGAGGAGTCACCAGCAAATGACATGGGAAAGGACCTGTAAGAAAGATAAAAGTGGATTCATGAGAGTGCCGCGTCAAAGAGACCAAGAGAGCTGAGGGTCTGGAGAAGGAGGGTCAACTGTGTTGAAGGCAGCTGAGAGGTCAAGTAAGATAAGTATAGAGTAGTGGTCCTTGCTTTTAGCAGAAAGCAGATCCTTAGTAACCTTTGTCAGAGCAATTTCAGTTGAGTGTTGGGGCCGAAGCCAGATTGCAGGGGGTCAAGCAAGGAGTTGGAGGACAGGAAGAGAGTTAGTCGGTCATAAACTACCTTCCCAGGAGTTTTGTTGATATCTTAAATCTCTCGATCGCTCTATGCCTCTCATAGTATTCTTCATGAATCCGCTTTTTGTTCTGTTCAGTTTTCCCTCCAACTTAAAAAAGTGTTTCATGACACCCTAATTGGTTGATTGATTAACCAACTGGGAGAGTAGAAAAGTTGTATTCTGTCATTGAGTCATTTCCTTAGTGGTTAATTCCTTAACCAATCAGGATTTTTTACATATAATAAACTTAGGAGAGCTAGAGAAGAACAACTTAATAATGAAGTGACTAATGCTTATAATTGCTATTTACCCCTCCGTATAAGTAGGGGTTGGGATAAATATTCTGCAGCTAAGAAAGGGAAAGGTGTATTTATGCTACAAGAAACAAATAGAGCAGAATTAAATTTTTTTAAGTATGGTAATAAGGTTGACAGATATTTGGCACGAATTGTAAAGTTATCTAAAAAGTATAATTAGATTGAAGCAATTAATGCCCGGAGGAAGATTTTGAACCTACAGATATTAGTTGGGTCTTCATCTGTATATATACTGCTTCACAGATAAATATTGCTAATAAATAACATTTTTGTTCTAACATTTCTACACCCACTATTGATAGAGATAGACTGGATAGGTTACATTTGCCTATTACTGAGGAAGAGGTTTCTGCTGCAATTAATGTGACTGTCCTTAATAAGGCCCAGAACCCGATTATATCCTAACTGGATTTTATGGGATGTAAATATCAGAGATAGTGCCCGTACTGACATGTATTTTTAACAAGTATTTTATTAATACAATGCCCTTGTCTAAAAGCTATAACTACCTTTATTCTTTAAAAAGGAAAGGACCTTTAGCATCTGGATTCCTACAGACCTATCTATTTAGTAAATACTAATTACTAATTACAACTGATGCTGAGAAGACTTTTGATTCCATATATTGGGACCAACTCATATAAAATTTATGACAAATAGTGAGTCCCCTACAGTTTACAGAAGGTTTAGGTTCTGAAACTTTTAATAGATGGAGAGCCTATGGTTTAATATATCTTTCACAATTTATAAACAGACAGGATACAAATATTTAATACTTTTGAAGAACTACAAAAAGATTCTGAGATACACCATAAAGATTATTTTGCTTACTTGCAAGTAAGACATTTTACTAGGGAATTAATAAATAACTTTGGTTGGGATTGGCAGTGGTCTCAGTCAGCTAAATGTTTTAAACTTTGTGAGAATGGAAATTATGCTATTTCTAAATGTTATAAGATCATTTTGGAGATGGAAGAATCCCATCTAAAAAAATAATGTATCTGGTATGTTCAACTTCATTGCATATGATTAAATTAAATGGAAGCTAACGTGCCTTAAATGTTCCATCACACAAACAGCTTTAATACATTATTCAGAGCTGGATTTATAATAAGGCATTGTCATACATATTTAGGAGACCCTTGCATGATGGGGAGCATTTCTTCTGCTGGCTATGTTTACACAGCTTTTCTTTAGCCTATATTTTAAGGGACAGTCTACTCAAAATTAAACTTTCTTGATTCAGATAGGGAATACAATTTTAAACAACTTTCCAATTTACTTTTATCATCAAATTTGCTTTGTTCTCTTTGTATTCTTTGCTAAAAGCTAAACCTAGATAGGACCATATGCTAATTTCTAAGCCCTTGAAGGTCACCTCTTATCTCAAGGAATTTTGACTGTTTTTTTACAGCTAGACAGCGCTAGTTCATGTGTGTCATATAAATAACATTGTGCTCCCTCCCATAGAGTTAAATAGGAGTCAGCACTGATTGGGTAAAATGCAAGTCTGTCAAAAGAACTGAAATAAGGGGAAAGTCTGTAGAGGCTTAGATGCAAGCTAACAAAAGTATAATATAACAAAACTGGGGAATGGATAATAAAGGGATTATCTATCTTTTTACACAATGAAGAATCTGGAGTAGATTCTCCCTTTATGTATAGTATAGGTAGGGACACCACAGGCAAAATGAGCTATTTCAATTGCCAATATAAAGGTAAAGGAGCTGTGTCTTTATGTGTAGGGGTCCTGCGAGTCCCCAAGTGTTACCTGTAACTATTAAACCAAATAAAAATTAATTTAAAAAAAAAAGGTAAAGGAGCTATATGCAAGCGGAGTGCGAAGAAGTTTCTACCCTCAGTAGGTTAATGCATTTAAGTGCAATAATAAACTGTTCTAATGAGCTAGTGCATTCTGTTATAATGTTGCCTTTAGAGTAATATTCTGTATACTTCACACAATTTGAGGAATTGGAGGGAAAAAATAGAAGATGATAGAAAGGAAGAGGCGGGGAATACAGAGGATGACAAGGGAATGTGACAGAACAATTTAGCAGGACACAGAGGGATAATTTTGAATATTTCTCTGACACAGATAAACTTTGATAATTAATCACAGCTGCATATATGTGACTAAACTATTTGCCTGCAGTTAAAGGGGCATATATATGGGTCAAGAAATGAAAGTGCTCTATAACAATAGAACCATTTCCCACCTAAAAAGTCCCTATAAAACTAATTAAGGAATCAGCATATATTTAAAAATAGAGGGAAACAAACATAGTACATGGCATATCTTCATATTTTCTGATCTCTGACAGTCATCTCTCATTGTGTGGGGAATGTTTGTTATCTTACATTTTTTAATACATATATAGATTCCTAAATTTATTAGACAGGGACAGGTTCATCCAACATAAAAAGCTCTCTAGTTTCTAATCTGTATATCAGGAACATTTCATTTTTAATTTTGTTGTGACAGCTCATTAAAGAGACATTGGATTAGATTTATAGACGCTCATTAAAAGGACACTCATATAAAAATTTAACTTTAATGAATCAGATAGATCATGCAATTTTAAACAACTTTCCAATTTACTTCCATTAACAAAATTTACACAGTCTTTTTATATTTACACTTTTTGAGTTGCAAGCTCCTACTGAGCATGTGCAAGAATTCACAGAATATATGTTTATGCATTTGTGATTGACTGATGGCTGTCACATGATACAGGGGGAGTGGAAATAGACATAACTAAAATTTGTCAGAAAATACCGTATTCTCCTACTCATTTGAAGTTCAGACTAAGGTGCCTATTTATTATGGTGCCAGGGGACATGATTCGAAATAGCGAATCATGTCCGCTGCACATCGATAAATGCCGACAGCATATGTTCTCGGCATTTATCATTGCACCAGCAGTTCACAAGAGAACCCTGCAGATTCACAGCCAATCGGCCGCTAGCAGGGGGTGTCAATCAACCCGATCATATTCAATCAGGACAGGTTATGGAGCAATGATCTTTAGACCGCTGCTTAATAACTTCTGTTTTCGGCGAGCTTGATAAATATGCCCCTAAGGGGCCAAATTATCAAGCGCCAAATGGAGCCCCTGTTTCCACACGAGCCTGCAGAGGCAGCGGTCTTCAATCTGCCCGATCGTATATGATCGGGCTGATTGACCCCCCCTGCTAGCGAATCTGCAGGGGGCAGCATTACACAAGCAGTTCACAAGAACTGCTTGTGTAATGATAAATGGCGACAGCGTATGCTGTCGGCATTTATCGATGTGCAGCGGATATGATACGCTAGATCGTATCATGTCCGCTCGCACATTAATAAATAGGCCCCTAAGTGCTATTGCATTGTCTTTTAAACATGCATTTGTTGATTATGCAAATCTACTGTATTTACTGGTGCTTTAGGATGCCAAAGGGTCTTGCTGTTTAGGTGTGATCACAATATTTAGAGGCTCATTTCTTTCCCATCTGATCACTACTAGGTATCCTATCTTTAACATATAGAATTATAATTGGACTAATACATGAATCTTGCACAGCAAACATGAACCACTAGAAATGTGATCTGCTTTTGACAATGGAACAGATGGTACAGCAGCTCTTAGGCAAACCAATATGACAGTGATCACACCTACCAGATAAAACCAGCACAATTCAGTCCTACAGTTTATCTCCTCCCCTTTGGCTATCTGAATCTTTTTCCTTTTTAGAGGTATGGAATTGGACCAATCTTCGCTTGCTCCTTTAGGGCCCACATCTTGTTTTTAGAGACTTGTCTAACCCTAGTTGCTATAAAACCATTACTGGACTATTAGCTTATTTTAGATGCTTGTGCAATGCTAAAGGGAAATGAAATGCAAACATTTCCTTTGTGATTCAGACAGTGCATACAATTTTAAAAAAGATTCCAATTTGCGTCTATTAATAAATTTGCTTTGTTTTCATTATATTCTTTGTTGAAGAGATACCTAGGTAGGTGTCTGGAGCACAACGTCGCAGGAAATAGTGCTGCCATTTATTGCTCTTCCAAATGGATAACATTCTTGCAAAACTGCTGCCATATAAAGCTCCAGAAATGGGCAGACTTCAAAGTTTACGTTTCTGCTTTTCAACAAAAAAAACAAGAGAATGAAGAAAAATTGATAATAGAAGTAAATTAGAAAGTTGTTTAAAATTGCAGGCTCTATGTGAATCATGAAAGGTTTGGGTTTCATTCACCTTTGTTAAACAAAGCCCAAAGCTCCTACTTTTGTTAAATGTAAATATATTTAATGTTACTGTTAAAGAGTCTCAAAGGGTAAAATGACCCTGTTTTACTTAGCTCATAGCACATAGACTATTTATTATGTGAGTCCTTTTAAGGTTGCTGTCTCCTGTTTGTTTTTGAGGTGGGATTATTTATCTGCTGCTACTACCTGCAGTTATCTCAAGATACAAAAATAAGAGATTACCACAACTGATTACTGTCATGCTGCAAATTGGGAATTTTAAGTTCATTTTGGAACATCAGATACTTCAGTTGTTTGACAGTTGTGAATTGATGTGTGTTTTGAGAAGAGAGAATACTTGGATCAGGTAACTAGGGGGGACAGTAAACAAGTGGAAAGTGAGCAGACGCTGTCCTCAATGATTATCCACGGGACATGCTTTTGAAATGATTCAGAGCTACATAACAAACGCTGGGTATCACAGTAACTCAAAACCTCCCTCAGCACTGACAACAAAAAAATGCCTGTCATGTTCTTATGTGTGGCATGAAGGAATTTCATAGGCACTTGCACAACTGAAAAATGGGATCTACATTAAAGTGATCAAAAACAATGGCACGTTCAATTAACAATAACCAAAAATGCACCCTAGGGGTCAAATAGTCCCCATACTTGAGGTATCAACATTGGTTTGTTAATAGTGAGTTTATTTAATAGGATGCTATGCACAGGAACACACGTTTTCAGATATTGTTTAAATGTTAAAAGTGACAAAAGTTGCAGCACTTTTAAGGGACATTTTTGTGGATAATATACAATCTAACGTGGCTGAAACTTTTTAGTGTGCTCTATACTGTTAATGGATAGCGCAGAGAACGTCATTAGTGCACTCATTGTGATCATATTACAAGGGAAAATTTTTCATTCATTATTCATTATTACTTCTATTATTGCATTTGTTTTGTACTTTTGATACCCTTTGTTGAAAAGTATACATAGGTAGGCTTAGGCTCATGCAGTACATTCAACTAGTTACCAGTAGTGCATTACTGCTGCTTCTTCAATCAAGAATACCAAGAGAATGAAGCAAATTAGATAAAAGAAACTGTATTCTCTATCTGAGCCATGAACGAAAAATTTGAGTTTCATGTCCCATTAAGTGTTGTACTCAAGCACTTCTAAAGCATTATCACCTGCAAGTTTGTATTACCATTACAGTCCAAGAGAAATTTAGAGTCTGGGATATATTTCAAAACTTCACTTAATTGTAGCCATAAACCTCTTATGCTTTATAATGATAATAATGGTGGTTATGAGAGGAGCCCAGAAAACCAGTAAACCAATAAACAGGTATCAGTCCAATATTACTCAAGGTAGTGAGAGTTTATCGGATATATAGATATCGTAAGTGGGATTGAAAGATAAGGCAGGGGACACAGATGTAGTGCACATATAGATGCAATAAGTCAGCACATTAACAACATAGGAATTCTGCTTTCTGCCGACTAAAGATATCCCTCAGCTATGATTACGGCTCTTTAGCTGAAACGCGTAAACATCACCTGCACAGCTGTTTGTTTTGACCTATTGTTTTCATCACTGTGGATTATGGACTTTTAATTCTTTTTCACAATTGAATAAATGTTACGTTTTAGTTAAACTTGGATGGTGCTCTGCTCTTCTGTTTTTTAGTTTGTATTACCAAACAGATGAAAATGCTAAGGTTTTACATAATATTTATACTTACTAAAAGGGACGCACTCGCCAGGATTTTCAAAGTTACCATTTAATGTACATTAAATGGTAACTTTGAAAATCCTG
Organism: Bombina bombina; assembly: GCF_027579735.1. NCBI lineage: Eukaryota > Metazoa > Chordata > Amphibia > Anura > Bombinatoridae > Bombina > Bombina bombina. The sequence continues at coordinate 212,540,341 of NC_069504.1, read as the reverse complement.
GCGAGTGCATCCCTTTTCTTCACTACTATCAATACTTTGGAAGCACCCTGGGTGGATGAAATGTTAACCGTGAGTGCTGGCCTGCCTGCTGTTTATATATATATATATGTGTGTGTGTGTGTTTTTGTGTGTGCACAGATCTACCTGAAGAACTCTATTAGCTGTGCACAATCGATATTCATTTGAAATATGCTGTATCCCCTATATCCCCTAGCTGTACGCAGAGCAGTGAGTGAATTCTCTGTTTAAGCTAAGGGGCAGAAGATAAAGTATCTGATTTTCTGTAGTGCCTATCATTCTGTAAGTGAAAAAATAGTTGCTCCGGGGGACTAGCAGCACTGATTAGCCAGGAGCATCCAACGAGATGCAAATAAAGGCTTTGGGGAACTTTTACAAAGGTTTACTGCATTTTAAAAGTATTTTCTGGTTTAGACTTGCAACAATATATGAATTCACTCTTACACTTATTGTTATAGATTTGTAATTTCTGCTTGTGATTGTATAAGAGTAAAAGCTGTGTACCTAATTACATATTACCAGGGAATGAAATTTCAACTCGGCCTGGAACAGTAAAAATTTTTACTTTTTTTCTATCTTAAACTTTTTTCTATCTGGACTAGTAACTTTTCTACGCTGACTAATAATCTATAGCGACATTTTTCCACCCTGCTTATTATTATTATTTTGTGTACCAAAGAAATGGCTGATAAAAATAAAAACATTACATGACCAGCTGGTGACCTGGGACCATTAAGCATGACCATGATTGCATGTCTGCCACCTGCCTTCATAAGGTCTCATACAAGACCCACATCACATTAGATCCATAGCTTTGAAACCCCTTTGTTAGCTGCATACCCACATCTGAATAGTCTCCAATACTACAGCCCCTCTGTTCACTGCAAACATTAGACCTCAGAAATCAGAACTTTAGCCCTAAAACACTGAACCTTAAAGGGACAGTTTACTCAAAAATGTATCCCTTTAATTTGTTCCCAATGATCCACTTTACCTGCTGGAGTGTATTAAATTGTTTACAAGTATTTCCATTAAAGGGTCATAATACCCAAATGTTTAAACACTTGAAAGTGATGCAGTATAACTGTAAAAACTGACTAGAATATATCACCTGAACATCTCTATGTAAAAAAGAAAGATATTTTACCTCAAAAGTTCCTCAGTAACATCCCATTGTAAAGGATTTCTAAGCAGCAAATCAGTATGTCTGTCCCGGGACAGCTGAAGGGATGAGCCTCATGCACTCTCATGCCATTTCCCTATTCAGTTTAGGGAAGTTTACAATGAAATCTCATGAGAGTTAAGTCAAATCTCATGAGATCACAGTAAACGCGTTCATGACCTCAGCACTGCTAATGCTGATTGGCTGCTGTTCATTTCTTCATTTTTTTTTCCTGCAGCTGGGCAGCAGCTGAGTATAACTTTTTACACAGAACTTACTCTGCTGAGCTGAGGAAGTTTTGAGGTAAAATATCTTCCTTTTTTACATAGAGATGCTCAGGTGATATTTTCCTGTCAGCTTTTTACAGTAATACTGCATCAGTTCCAAGTGATTTAGCATATGAGTATTATGTCCCTGTAACCTTATATTGGCATTTAAATTAGTTTATTTAGCCTGTGGTATCCCCACCCATCCTGAAAGTTTTTGGCCATGAGGCCAAGCTGTATTATCACAGCCAATAGAAGAAATTACACTCCCAGTGGGTTATAGAAGAGATAAGGTAATAAAATGTTAAATTTCCATTGTTCTCTCCAAGTATTGGTTATTGGTTTATGGGCAGATATAAGAAAAAGAAGCAGGTGTAGTTACACAATGTGATAAAGTAATGAAATCTGATTATACCTACAAGCTCAACCCATTTTATTAGGTTGTAGCGTCAAAACACAAAATCAGCTCATTCATATACACAAATAAGTCTTAAAAAAGCAAATCTCATATATTTTATACTCTGCAGCTGGTAAAAAAAGTAATTGGAAACACATTAAGGGAAAAACAATTTTATAGTATACTGTCCCTTTAATATTCCCTGGGCATATGGCTGCTGTCTGCTCCTTTGGTTTCACCTGCACATGGTGTGTTCTCGATCAAACATTAAGGGCAGGCACCATGCATAGGTAGTGGAGGACAGCATCTAGCCTTGCTGCTAATCTGCCTGACAGCCAGGATAGAAATGTAACACTAATGCACATTGTGAAGGGAAGAAGTCATGTCACCCTTTCGGCTTCCATCAGCAGTGATGTAAAAATATGGACATTGTTGTGTCTGTTCTTTTTTGTTTTCTTACCTACATCTCATTGGACAGCCTGTCGAAATACCAGAATGTCCAGTTCAATACCAGACACCTGGCAACCCTTGAGGGAGTTAGAATTCTAACCTTTTGTAGACAGCCCTGTGGCTGCTAGATGTACACCCCCTAACCAGTGAACCATTAGTTCTGGATGTCTATGGTTTTCTACTTTCAATATCTTGTCTGGCAGTGAGTTAGCAGATTTAGTAGAAGGAACTACTCTCAGTCTCTCCAGTTAATCAATTTACAATTCTCCTTATTTAATACATAAGTAAAAGCTTTAGTAAGTCTTCCATCTACACTTTAAATAATTTCCATGTGTCATTTTTTTCGAATGATATCCTCCTATTCATGTCTGTATGTCTCAGTATCATATTTATTTCTGTGTGTTCAGTTCTGAGAATGGCTAACACACTACTGTTCTGGTGTAAACAACTTGTGCTTATAAGAAGCATTGTTTGTGTCATAGCCGATGGCATCATATTTTTAACCTTTTCATTTCCAGCAAATGAGCTTATATCATTCATTATACTGGCACTTACCTTTCAGTTTTCATGTTCCCATGGTAACTAAAGAATTGTTTTAATTTCTATTTTCTTTCGCAATCTATTTCAGACCAGACAAGCAGACCGTCAGAAACTTTCCACCCTTCATGCCGTTCTTTAATTGTTTTAATTAGCTATAGTAATTACTCATTTGAAATAAAATGTGCCGTAAAAGACTCTTGAGCCAGAAATCTCAATTGTTAACCATTAGGATTGGATCATTTTAATCTACTATGTTCTTTTTAGATTATAAAAATGCAACAGTTGTACGATTTGTGAACACATAACATTTGGTAAGGTTTGAGAAGAAATAAATAGGTTTAGAAGATAAAAGGAACTCTGCCAACATAAAATTATTAAAGGGAGTGTACAAACCCACTTGTATACATAGCAAGATCTGGCATGCAAGTGAGGAAACTAGGTGAAAATAATGGGCTAGATTATAAGTAGAGCACAAAATATCGCTTCCACAAAATTGATTTTTGCACTCCACTTAGTAATACTATTGCACGCAAATGTGCGCTGGTATTACAAGTTAGGTGCAATGTGAACGCGACCTTGTGTTCCCATTGTACGGAAGCTTTGCACTCACGACAGTTCGATTCCATAAGCTCCATTGGAAGCCTCGTTCTCATGCCCTGATAACCAGCGCAGCGAAGGGGGTAAGTTTCACAGTGATGGGCAGCAGATTTTAAATATATACATATTAACACACAAATATATATGTATTATATTCATATAAATATATATTTACAGGGAACATACAGTTTCCATAGACTGCTATGTAAAGGCACTTTTCAGTGCCGTATTATTTCTATCACCCCACACCCACTAACTTTAACCCCTCATAACTGCTTTTTGCAACAACAACAAAATATTTAAAAAAAAAGAATATTCTTTATTTTGAGGCAAATTGGATGTTATTTTGAAAATGACCTCTGGTTAATTTTCGGAGTGCTAATTACTACCGCAAACTTACGGTAGCAATAACCAGCCACTTTGCCCATTTACCAGTATGCGATAAATTAGTTCTCCACTTGTAATCTAGGCCAATATGTGCAAAATATATAGAGGAAATTAAAGAAACAAATAGCCTCCCCGACTCCCTATAGACTGTCTAGAAATATACAGGCCTAGATCACCAGTGGATTGTAAGCAGTATGAAGTGTTTAAATTGCTGGAACATTAACGTTGCTGGATCACAAGCCAAATTGACTGCATTTCTGTGCTGGTCCATAGTTAATATTTATCGCACAAGCACTAGTATGGTGTACACTACAGTAATGGCAGGTGAATAATTTCCCTCAGATAATTTATTTATATGAGAGCCTGCGCTAAAATTTATGTCAGATATCTCTTGAGCCTTAGCCGGTTGCGTACAAATTCCACTTAAAGGGACAGTAAACACATTGAAATTGTCATATAAAATGTTTAGTTATGCGTAGTGAAACAACTTTGCAAAATATTTTATTATTTATTTTGCCTCATTCTCATGTAATTTAGCTTTGAAAATTGACCAATTTCTAATACTCAAAACTTGAAATGCATCTGCTGCCTTCTCAAGGCTAGCCCTGCTACTTATCTGTCCCTACTTGGATTTAACTGATAACTATTGCACATTTTTTTATTGTCAGCTTGTGATAGCTGATTGTTTGTTACTGATTGAGTGAGGCCAAGCAGAAAGCAATGCACCATGTGTTATCAGTTATGCTCCAACTGTAATTGAAATAAAACTTAAACTTACAGGGATATTAAATAAAATTCAAATCTTAAATACATAAATAAAAAGGATTTTCTGTAAGGTTTTATTCACAGATAACTTTTATTTACCTCTATGTATTTGATACAAGATACTTTGATACTTGAAATCTGCCTTTTATATCAAATCACTGCTGCCTACTAAAGGCAAACTCACATCTAATTCACCTTAAAATTTTAATTATGCATAGTGAAAAAAAAAATTGCAGTGCACTTTGTATTGTTTATTTTGTATTCTGTGAAATTCAAAATTCTGTTTCTCTTACATGCTGCACAGAGATTGCTTGATATGTAAAGGAACTTATTTATATCTGTCCTTAATTGTTCTCAGCAAAGTGGATAAGGTAATCTACACCCAATAAGCTTTTCAAGGGCATGTTTCTAGTTTGCAAAACAATGCAATTTTTGGTAACAAAATTACAGTTTTTAATGGTTACTAATCTAACCAGTATAATTTTTTTTAATCTTTTACTAGACTAGTTGACAATTAGACATTTTGAAAGCTCTGATACAAATATGCATTTGACCCATCAAGGTGCTTTTTTAAGAGCTTTTAGAGCAATGCCTATCTCAGTGAAGCACCTTTTTCAAAGATGTATATATCAAAATGAATTTTTATATTCCACAAAGTTTTGATTACTTCAAAATGATTCAAACTAATAACTCTACTGTCCCATAAACATTTTTATTTGTAGATATGTTTCCTTTTCATTATGATTATTAGCTTTATACATTATAAGACACCTACACATTCCACAGCTCTGAGCCTAGATCACTAAATTCACTGTGAAAACCTGCCATACCTCACTGTCTGCTCTGGTATTGACATGTGTTCTGGTTTTGTGTTAATATTGTTTTTATGATCGTAAACAACTTATATGTTTAAACCATCACAGTGTCATGGCTCTCACATCAATCCTTTTGGTATGTTTTTGTCTATAGATATTCCAGAGCTCGAGAATTGTTTGGTGTTCCTCCAAACAGGTTTGCTTTATTCTGATTACTGACCTCTTTATAAAATGATCCCTTTTGTATGCTGGCTTGCTTTTCTCTATGATCTTTGGTCCTGGAATTATTTGTTTGGTGTTGGAGTTTTAATACAAAGACAAATTGTACTTTAGCTGCTGTGAATTGATTTCCTGATGCTGGTGTTTGACCTACCTAACATTGTCTACTGCTTCACCATCCAGTAGTCTTCTAATTGGTTGGATTTCCTTGCTTAGATTTTTGGTTTCCTGATTGTGTTTGTAGAAAGTACCCCTCAACTATCTGTTGTTGTTATCATCTTCCAGCATCTGCTTCAGGTGCTATTTCATTTCTATTTAGTATTACTACTGTTTTAAAGAAGTTGGTCACATCCCCAAGTCTATCCAGTGCTTTCGGTCGGTTTATATTTACACCCAACTTCTCTCCACATAGAGTGTGATTAAAAACAATACAGATCATACATTATTACACAGCTAACAGAGGGACTGCAGAGGCAGTCATCTGATGTGGGCCTAGGGCTGACTGAGGAGCTGATCTCACGTAGAAACTGTATGTGGCTGACAGATGGGTTGTAGGGTCTGATGCATACCTTCCAACCATCCCAGATCTTGCAGGATTTTCAGGAATTGGAAGATCTGCCCCTGGCCCTCCCACAATTTCATGTTCAGGGCAAATATTTCCAGGTCTACCCTGGCTCTACCTAGAATATGTCAAACTCTTCCCATAACAGCCCCACCCCTCCTATAATGATCCAACCAACAAATAAACATTGGGCCATTGACCACAAGTTTCCTCTCTGTCCCAGAAAGCTTCCAGAGGGGTGATCTATCTTATGCATCAGCAAAAATAGATTCTCAAGAGGAACAACCAGATTGGGATATCATTATTGTGGACATTTCAACACCACTAGTGGTGATTTGAATGCAAATAAAATGTAACATGATTGCCTGTTTAATCATCTGATTATCGTCAAAATGAGGTGAGATAATTATGAATGAAGGAGAAGAGCAACCAGGTAGAACAGCTGTTTCAATGGTGGAGTGTATATCAGATTTTGAGGAACAAAGCAACAATCTTGCACCCAACCTTATTAAAAGTCATGTTTTGAACTGGAAGAAAGTTTTTTTGTATCTGTTTTAGGTATGCAAAGCACACATAAGTATGTTTTTTTATTACTCTCATAAAAATAAAAAATCACCACTGTGATGGTTTAATTTGCATTTTGAATTAGAAAAGAAAAAAAACGTAATTATGCTTGCATTCAAAATCAGTTTTTGATACTCAAATTTCATCAAATCAAAGTGTTTTGTATAATGCGCAAAAACTTAATACATAATTTTGAAAGATTCACTTACTGCATATACATTCAGAATAAGTATATGTAAGGATTTACTTCAACAAGATCAAGCCAATCATACAGATCCCCTTAAAGGACTGTAAAACTTGACATTTCAACAACGCATAAAATGTTTCATTATTGCAAGTATACATTCTTTGTTTATTTTGCAGCCTTTTGATATAAAAAAAATCTAAAAACTGTTTGTTTCACTTTCTCCCAGGGAGACTTGGGTTAATACTTTAGGGCAATTTTTGTGAGCTTTTGTTTACTTTTCCCTCCCTCCCTAAGCATCTGTTGTGTCACATGCTTTTAAAATGTGGGTTATCAGTTTTGCATTAACAATCATGATAGGTAAATCATTCTTTGCAATAGTAACTAAGTTGAATCAGTGCATGCAGGCTACCCCAGTCTGCACATGTGCAAACAGAGTTTGTGCTATATCAGAATATTAGTTTGTGATTGGTTAGCAGAGGGTTCTTTTGTTCTGGAGGACAGGGAAATCTGTGAAAAGAATAAACATAAAAAAATATACTCATTTGACAAAATAAAGCTGCAGTTTTCATTGCAAAACTATTCTTATATATGAAGGTTCATAATCATGTAGTTTACAATTTGTAAACAAAAATCCCAATATGGGAACTGAAGGGGCGCGCTGAAAATGAAAAAAGGATGATACATATGTGCAGTGTGAATTTACCACAGTCCGTTTCTCATTGGAACCAAATCAATCTCCAGCTTGTGTAGCGTGATTAATGTGCGGACAGTGATACAGAGGCCGCTCCACTTGTACCCGGTGTGTAGAGAGATCTAAACAGATGGCAAAAAAGAAACAGGCCACCTCATAGTGTGGTACATTCCCAATACGGAGATAAGGTGTATTGCCTGAAGAAACAACCTGTATGAATGGTTGAGAAACGCGTTGCAAGTACAGACTAAAGCGTTGTTTTTAAACTTTAAATTTTGGAAGTTGTCCTTTTCTTCTTTGAGTATGCTTGGTGCACTCCAAGTTATACTGCTACTCACAGCCGATTCCCGCAGAGCGGTTCAAATTGAATCATGACAGATATCACCACTGAGGATTTCCTGGAACAGCTGACTATTGGGTCGGACATCATCCTGTTTCAGTGTACTAACCACTGTTGAGCTTTAGTCTGCCTGCTGGCACCGGTCAGAGCACGGTGCAACATCTTCCGGTAAGCCTTGCTATTTTACACCTTATCTCCGTATTGGGAACGTACCACACTATGAGGCGCCCTCTTTCTTTTTTGCCATCAGTTTACAATTTGTGTTTAGTGTCCCTGTAAAAAACCTCTTTTGAAGTAATTGTAAGAAAACAGTCAAAGACAGTTTTGAAGCACAAAGACTGACCCCCTATGACCTATAACTTCAAAGCAGAAAACAAGAAACAGAGCAAAATTCCTCAGGCACAGGTAAATGTTAAATTAACACATTTTTATAATGTGAAATATGTAATATTTGATGGTGAATTATTAAGTTTGTTTCAGTAATATTAACGAAAGTTTAGTACTATAATAAAAAACATATAACGTTATCCTGTTTGCCGCGGATCACACTCATATGGATTGCGGAGGCACTGACAGTTTTCTTAGCTAATTTTCTGCTCCTCTGTCTTGTATCCTACAGGTTGTCAGGTAAGAGAAGAGAGGGAGAGGGGTTTGTCGCTCAACTAGTAAGGTTAATGTAGCTCTTCTAAAAATGCAGCTGGGGATAGGTACCAGGCACTGGCCATTAATTTTAGCCCAAGAATTCAAGCCTCTCCTACTGCCATGTCTCCTACTGACTTTGCTGCCACTACAGACTTTTAAATAGCAGCCAATCTAAGGAACAAAAAATCTATTGTATAAAATAAAAATATGGCAGCAAAAAGCTTCTACAGTTTGGAACACAACATGTATACAGGTGCACTCTCA